>NC_055697.1:7815090-7937590 GCF_017639745.1 Melanotaenia boesemani
TATGCCGTACACGGATTACAGGGGCACAAAAAAACCACAAAGTGAAAATGAAAAGTCAAGATGGATTTTATAGAAAATTAGTTTTCGCAGAATTTGTTTATTACTTTTGTTTTACACAGACATATTATACACGAGTTATCGTTCACATGATTAATGCACTTAGTGACTTATTATTTGCAAATTATAATTAAATTGTTTGATATTTTTTCCATTAATACTAATTGGGGTTGTATTATTTTTATTAGAAAGCCTGATTATCACCTTTCTAAAGCAACACAGCTGAACCTGTCGGTATCTGCCAGGTGTGTGCTAAGCACAGATGTAGGACTGATACCCAATTGGCACCTAATTAATAAAATAATCAGAATGAAATTCTAGGACCAATGGTGATCCCATTTCCCCAAAATCTGGTACATATCATCCTCCAGGATGACAACACTCTCCTCTACAGAGCCAGGACCATCACAGAGTACCTCTGGAACTTGAGAATAGAGAGGATGAAACGACCTGCTGAGTCCACACCTCAACCCAACTGTTGTGGAATCAGCTTAGGTGCACTATACGTTCCAAAGTGACCAACACAACCACAATGGTTGACCTCCAGCAGCTTCTGGTTGAGGTCAGGTGACCAGCATGAGGAGGAGGTACCAAGCTGCAGCCTTGTGTGGATCTTACACACACTACTGAGGTTCCTGATGGTGTAAAATAAATAAAGTGTAAAAATCAGGCTTTTTAATGATGTATAATTAGTATTATTAATGGGGAGAAATGTTATCACTTTTTTTTTACTTAACATGACTAAAGTTATGCACTTAAAAATTATGATTAAGGGGAAAAATACATTTTTAGATTAAATACTGCTTGGGGTTTGCTTTAAGGCTAACCAGTGGTGTTATTTTCTTAAATATAATACCACAGGTTCTGTGTGCATGACTACTTGAACATTTTATAATTAATTCCTGACTTAAACTTGTGTATAAAAACTACTTTTATTGTTTTTGTCTGCAATAATACTACCCTAAAAGCAACTTATTACAATATTTGTGCAGTTTTGTTGAAAATGGAGCCACATCTGGACAGTAAAACTTTATTTACTACTTCATGCTTGACGTCTTTGCCAGCTAAGCTGATTGGAACCTCCCATTTAATGGACATATATAAATATAACTACAGCAATCAGTTTCCACTGAATGGGAAATACTCCTGGCAAAATATCAGACAAACAAATTGTTCACAAATAAAATGTCAGAATATTCCTTAAAAAGCTGGAAGCACTCAGAAGGCACTATTTTTTAGTTAAAAGCTCTCCCCATAGGAAAGAATCCTTTAAAAGTTTTCTGGATCCAAGCAGTGATCCGGATCACCCCCAAAATCTAATCTTTGTTTCCTGATTCCATTTCTGAGATTTCCTGATAATTTAATTGAAATCTGCCCATAACTTGTTGAGTTATGTTGCTAAAAGACAGACCAACACCATCAAACACATGACCTTTGGCTTGGCAGAGGTAATAAATATGTAGAAAATGAAGTAAAAAATGGACAAATCTCAGTGTAAAAGATAGTTGCTAAAAATTAATTTGAGCTCTTGCTTTTTATTTTAACTGAGTTACAAGTCATGAGCACAATGGCTCCCACAAGGTCATAAAAGACAAAAAGAATGTAATTAAATTGATCATACCAGATTCAGGATCTTTATTATGTCCCATGTGTAATAATAGGAAACTATATTTAAGTTCACAATAAAAATAAAAACCAATGAAAATGGAAGAACTGTAGGTTATCTGTGGGTTTGATGCAAAGCACAAAAAGAAAAAGTAAAATTCATAATCAGTATGGTGGGTATGTGACATGGCTAATAAAATGTGACTCAGGTGTTTCACATCTGTAATGATTTGTTTTACCCTGAACCTGCAGTGCTTTGTTTAAAAACGGTAGCATAGCAGTGTTGTCCTGGTGATACCTTTAGTACTGGAATGCTTTCTTGAAGGCAAACTTTTCCCAAGAGCTGCAGTTGTCATACCAGACAGTAATGCCCCCAGAAAGAACAGAACCTTGGCAGCACTGGGGACTTGTTTAATTTCCTCCGGCACCTGAAGTTATACGAGCCGATGGCCTTCCTCACAAGGGTGGAAATGTCTGTGGGCCATGACGGGTCCTCAGAGATGTTCACTCCAAGTATCTTCTTCCTGTAAAACAGATTCCTTAAATTGTGAGTAGTGAACACTCTGCTCTGTAAAACAAATATCTCCAGTCCTGTTCACTGCAGTCAATTTGACTGTTTTTTATATAGTTGCTCTGCAAACATCATGCATGGTGTCAGTGAAAATTGCACATTTACCTACAGAATCATGCATTGTGTTTAATGTAAGTAAATCCAAACCAAAAGCCGTACAATACTTCCAATGAGTCTTACCATATATGCCAAGTCTACACGCCCATGAAAGTCAGTATAACACCACAGGGCAAAAGATTTCTTTCTACTTAGCATTAAATATTTCCTCTAGGTAATCTTGTCATCCGTGGCGTTTGGGTCACTGATTAAGTCATCCTGACCTCTGAGGGTTTTCTGTCTGTTTCTGCTTTTATCTGTAGAGGTAAAGAGGTGCAGGGGGGATAGAGGAAATGAGCAGGCTCTCAGAAGGAAACTGCTTTATTACTTTTCACCCAAGTCTCAAGCTCAGCAAGAGTTGCAGTCGGGGTGAAGTCATTAATGAGAGGTCATAATGCTGCTGAGAGAACATCCCTGAGGCAAATCAATGCTGTAACTTACTGCTGTGTGATGTTTAAAGATGTCTGAAAGACTTTCCTACATTTCAATGCTTGTGAGAGTCTGTAAAAGACACACGAATGGCACAGAGAAACACCTGTTACCTGGGAGATGGGTAGAAAAATATTCATTGAACTATAAGCCATAAAGATATAAAAATAGGGTAATGGGACACAGACCATCTGTGATGCCTGCTAGCTAGTATTGGCCAGCTAGTACTGGCCAAGAATATCTTGCATCCCCGTTGAAATGCATCCAAATATTTGGGTTGTCAGGGATGATAGTGACCATATTTTTTTTAATGTAAAACATGCAACCTCTTCAGTTACTGTCTTATGTGCACTCTTATTGCAGATAAACTCTATCAGGCGTCCTCTCTCCTTCAGCCATGGCTCACTCTGTCTCTGGAGGAACCGTGTTCACCATCCTCCTCATCAGCAGGTAAGATGATGAAGAAATATAACTACTAGGATGTGCAACCATAAAACTATCCTAAGAGCCGTAGAGCCTTATCAAGCACTGTTTTATTTTGACTTGTACTGATGTCAAAGACTCGTATGCAGTGGAAGAGATGGAGGGAATCGGCTGTATCATTTTCTTGTGAACCATTAATACTCCAATAACAGCTCCTCATGCATCACGCTAGAAGCATGGAAATGTCATTGCTACATTCATGCTGCCGCTGAGCAGAACTGATGAGGCAAGATCCAGCACCCCATGTATCTGTCATTGCATACAATTGGTGTTATCATCCCTGCCGAGGTCAATATGGAGAGAGTGATGTGGTGTAGTGGAAGGAGAAGCCTCTTTTTTTTCTTCAAAGTACAGAGAGCACATTTCTGATAAGGCAAAGCATCTGGGTCTCAGGGATTTGGGCTGTAGGATATTTTCTAGTAGTTCTTCCCACAATCTGTGGCATCGTTGTGTTTGTGTTTTTTTCTTGTTTATTTTTTACTGCACTAGAATATTTCTGATATGCCACATCTGGACTGTTGAGGCATACAATTTTATAAATCTGTTAAATTGGAGATACACACAAAGGAGAAGTATGAGTCCATTTGGTTTCTGGTAACTGACCTTATCAGGTAGAGGGGGAGGGAAAATTTTGGAGTACAAGACGCTGATCTTTTTTAAACAGTGACTGACATGTGAGTGCTTAATTCACTATGGCTTCTCTCTAATTGAGGTACGTTGTGTATTTCTCTTGTTTAACCTTTGTTCAACTTTGTCTGATTAGCCATGCTGGTAACACAAAAAAGGTGCACACAGATTACTAAATTGTGCTCTCTATTTAGCAATACGTGTGCACAGATTTACTAGGCCATATGCATAAAGGAATAACTCCACAGAATTTTTTTTGGCAAACCTAGACCACATTAGACCAGGTCCTGATAAAAAAAGACTCTTCAAATCTGGACTGAAATATTCCAACCACTGTGCAGATTCATCAAAAACACAATGTTTGATTTGTGAAACCTTTATTCTATTTGTGAAAGTGAAAATATGGATATCTTCTATGATGATGGAGAAACTTTACCCAACTGAGCCATTTCTGCCTTTGATCTAAAAAAGAGAAAACATGACAACCCTTCACACTAATTTGGACAGAATTGCATACAATTTATATTAAGACACAAGTTATGTAAAAAATACACTAGTTACGTCTAACCTGGATCATAATACACATATTCACTGTTTAAAGGAAAGAAAAAAATGAGTGTGAGCTGTGAAACCTGTTTTTTATCTAACTTTTCTTCCGTCTGCCCTGGTCAACCTCTGCCACAGCTTCAGCCCGTGTCATCCTCTTTTTCTCTTCCAGTGTTTCTTGTATTAGACAAGACATTTTTCAATTCAAATTCCTTATTCTGCACTGGATAAAGTATTTTAATATGTAGATGTTTGTCTGGATTTCATCCTCAATACCCTATTTGAAAGGTTATTTCCATCATTTTGATTTCTCCATTAACATGTGCCATTATTTAACTGCTCTTCCTCTCCTACTCAGTCCTGACCTCCAATCTGTCTGCACCGGACCTTCATCTCAGTTCAATAATAGTTTCTTTTGTAAACATGTGCATCTATAATTTGGATGCTCTTAGTTCTTTGCCTATACTAGATAATAAAATGACCCCGTTCAGTCCAAGTTTGTTTGTCCATTACCTTGAAAACGTCCTTGTCCAGTTTGCTGCTAAAGTTAATTTCTATACATTTGATTTACATTACGTTTTAGTTACAATTTGGCTTAAATGTATATTTTCTCAGTTTACCTGTGGACCTACCTTTAAAAGCAGCACATTTAGGACAAACTCAGTGCAGACTTCAGGAGAGAGGTGATTGCAGCTGTAATCATCTTGTCCAGCTGTGTGTGATCAAAGATTATGGGTGCCCACCTTTCTTAAAATGTATAAATAATGTTTTAAAAAGAGTAAATAAAATGAGTCTAATGTGAATTTCCACAAATAAAATAAAGGTCTGACAAATTAAAAACGGTTTTCATGAATCTGCACACTGTAGGATATTCCAGTTGAGATTTCAGAGAATTACTGTGGTTTGTATTTATTCTTTTTTTTATAAGGACCTGATTTGTGGTCCAGATGGCAAAAAAAATAAAAATAAAATAAAATAAATAAAATTAGCCTAATTTGCATATCAACAGATAGAATAAAGGTTTCACAAATAAAAGCACAGTTCAGTAATCTGTGTGCATGGATTACCACCAGTTTTTTTTATTTTATGTATTTATCTATTTATTTTTAAATCCACTGGCGCTTGCCAGGCTCCATAGTGAATGTGGAACATCATTATGTAACATGTAAATATCCCAATGTGAGCATTAGCTTGAAGCTTCACATTAGCAAAAAAGAACCTTACTGACCCCAGCATGGCTTTAGACTCTTACAGTAGCATATAACAGGAATAATAACTGTAGGCAGACGGCTGTCAGAGCAAAGGAATCGGTCTTGTAGAGCTTTGAGATTAAAACACATGACGAAACAATTTGTCAGTGTGACAAAGTGGCTGAGTTCACACCATTTGCCACTGTTTCATATCATTTCAACCATTCCTGTTTGATTTTAACAATTATAGCTTCATCATTGCTCAGTGGTCAGCAGACACCAACTATCCCAGGCTTGTTTGTGTTTTGCTTTCTATTTGAGTTCAGCTAACATACATAAACATCTGTTAAGGCAAGACTCAGACCACTGTTAATATATTTAGCTCTGTTTATTTGGTTAAAACAGTTTTGTTTGTTAACGAATGAGTTCGATGGGTGTCAACTCACCCCCACCTTCACAGTCCCCATCTCAGATCCACCTCTTTGCCCAATTTTGGATTTTCCAGTAACGACACGCGTGATGCTACCGAGATGGAGACGGTGGGAACCGGCCAATGAGCTTCAATTCAGCTCTTCAGAAACCTACGGGTGACGTCAGGGGTGTCTCCAGCTTTTGAGGACACCCTGGTCTTAGCCCGGACCTGATGTAAATTTAAAAATTAGGGGAGCTTGAGGTATATATATATATATATATATATATATCTGTGTGTGTGCGTGTGTGTGTGTGTGTGTGTGTTTTACCATATTTTTTATAAAGAAAATGCAGTAAATTATGGTTTACAAACACTACATCAGGGGTCTCTAACCGGCAGTTCTGGACCTTCCACAATGCCTCTAAATACGTGACTAAAATATTTTTTAAATTGTCTTTCTTGTCATTAGGTTGGAAACCAGGGACTTTTTTTTTCTTTTACATAATTTTCCACAAATATCTACATCCCTTAGAAGAAAGTCTGTCTATCTTCTGTTTATAAAGGGTTAATGTTTTTCTTTATTTTTAAAACCTAAAAACAGAAATAAAAATGTGAATCTTTAAAAATAACAAAATATCATATGGTGGCTCTTTATTATAAAAAATATTAAGTTGCCTTTTTGAAAAATCTTGTAACTGGCTGAGGGAAAAATGACTCCTTGGATTGGAAAGGCTGCAGACCCCTGCACTAAACACAAACAGATTTAGCAGCAGTTTTCTCTTTAAACAGCAACTGTTAAAATATTTCATCATATATATTTATAAAATCAAATATTTATGAGAAAGAAGGATGACATGTTCAGGATTTACTAACTAAAAGGTAAAAAGTCAGCAGGATGAATTTAAAGCTGTGAAGCTGCTTCCTTCTAAACACAGAAGGAACAATATGTGATGAATATCAGCATCAGGTGAACAGACAGAAAGCAGGATGAGAATCTTACAGCTTCTAGATGGTGAGGAGAGAGAAAAATTCACAATATTCACAATAACTTCCATCCATGCACCTTCAGTGTTTCATTATCCAGATTTCTGGCCTACAAATTTTCTAACCTTTCATTCGCTTGACTGTTTAGCTTCACCTCTGCACCTGCAGCCTCCGCTACAGGGAGGTAAGGGGTTTACGTCTCATTTCCGGGTGTAGCATCAGGTCTGTAAATGTAACTATAAACATGTGTGGTATCCACAGAAAGTCCAGAATCTCAGCTACCAGCTCAGTAAACCATTTCTATCACCAACAAACACAGTTAGGACAACGAACAATTCAAAGACCAGCTACACAAAGTCCGAAAAACATGTAAACACAGATGATGTCTCCCCATGAAAACGAACAAACGGCTCCTCTACTGAAAGCTCACATCTCACAGATTCCACAGCTGAAAGTTTCATCTTAATATGACCAAGATTCACCAAGCAAGAGGCAGAATAAGGCCCGATTTATGCTTCACGTTTGTAAAAGTCAGAAAGCATGTCTTACCTTTGCTGTCTGGTCTAAATTAAAACTGCATTTATTAAAAATAAATAAATAAAAATAAACAGTTTGTCGTTGTCTTTTGGGAGCAGTTTCTCGTCCAAAAATCACGATGTTCTGCCATCTGCATGGGTTTTGACCGAAAAAGAGAAACGTCGTTTCTTCTTCTTTCTTATGTTCCAGACAGAACAGAGCTGATCTCTTTGTTGTGCTCTTGGAGATGCGCGCACACAATGGCACCTGCGCTCGTGTAACATAATCTAATGTCTTGTGTAGCGACCCCCGATGGCGATCTGCTTGTGTCAAACAAAAAATACACATATTTGGGGCAATACTGTATATCTTACCCTTTACTTTTCTTCTTAAAAAGCTAAGGAGTTGTAACTGCTTTATTTTAGATTTTCTGTCCATTTTGCTAGCTCTGGTTTGCCGCGCTCCGACTGCTGCTGCTCTCTCCTCTGCACATGCGCACACAGAGCCCCCCGGTTATCAGCTGTGGGTTTGTGGCGCTACAGAAGCAACTACTGTAATCTGACACCCAGTAACTTCATTGGACGTTAGTTACAGGACTAATCAGACCCTCCAACCCACAGTCCAGCCCTGCTCAGCCCAGCGTTGCTCTGGATGTGAGTGTGAGTGTGTGTAGCCTATGGCTGTTGAGAAATAACGAGCAGAGTGGCTGGAGGAACGGGCGGCAGTAAAGTTTAACAGTGTCTATATACAGTTGGTCTTTGCTGCCGGGCCTAGACTCAAAAGACCCGGGGCTAAAGCTCCGGAAAAATCAGCTGACGATGCCACTGGGCGACGTCACAAAAGCTCCATCCATCTTTTATACAGTCTGTGGTTTAGCCTCGTATCAGGGAAAACGTGGAAGCCACAACTTTGAACTTAATTATTTTCGTTGTTAACCACACCCACCTCAAATGTCCTACCAATCACACAATACCTCTCAGAGGTCGGCGTGAATAAATTTCTGCTCGGCTGATGTGTCGAAAACTGTCCCCATTCATGTCTGCAAGAGCAAAATGAAGTTTTGTTCTCATGGCCTCAAAAACAAGAAAAAAGTTTTTGCTTCTTGCAGAGGAGGTAAGGTTTTTACTAGCCTTTACTCTAGACCTGTACTGTCCTGTTTGCATTACATTGTTGTCCTGGTGATACAACTTAACGCTTTATTGGGCAAATAGTTATATTTGTGCACTTCATTGGACACACAAATGCCTCTGCATGCTAGTCCATGAAATCACAGAACCACACTGAGTTCTTCATACCAATCATCAAAGATCAGTTGTTATGACCTCAGTAATCTAGGGGTGTAAGGTCTATAACAAATCGGGCCGGAGTCGAACCAAACGGTATAGAAAGGTTTATTGTACAAAAACAAATAACAAAATATAAACACAAATATTGCCTCCGGCTGTAATCAAATATAACAAAAAGTGTCCACGGTAGGTGCTTTAGCAATTATTTCTACAAACAAAAGTATCCACCAGACAATTAACGTACTGGGACTGCTTCAAACAAATCAATAAAGAAACAAAACAATCGCTAAACAGTAAACACAAATTCCTCCTCCTACTGAGGGAAAACCAAACCAAAATAGTTAACCAAAATCACTCTAACAATGCAACACAAAATACAGACGTCTCTTCTCCAAACCAAACATAAACCACTGTCAAAGAAAGCTCTCACAATTCAAACACGATCACCAAAGAGTTCCCAAACCGGCAAGACTGTGCTCAATGGTCACAGCTGCCACGACTGATGCCGGAGCGAGCCATTTATGGGCGAGGCCTCCCAGCCGAGCGGTCCTTCAGGCGAGTCCGGAACGATGGTCGACCAATCCCGGTGGAGGAGGGCGGAGATGAAGCGGCAGCTCCTGCCAGCGACTGATGAGGCACAGCTGTCCCCAATTATAAGGCCTCAGGCTGGCAAGCCGGGGCCGTAACATCAGGTTACATCTCAGCTACTTCATTGAGATCAGTCTTCAGCATAAAAACTTAAAAAAAAAAAACTGTTAGTACTGACCACTAATTTATGTATAACTTTAGTTATTTTAGATAAAAGTATCCAAGTTTTAAAGCCTTGTTATATCCCCTGATATTATAATAACACCCTTTTCTATGGTTGAAAAATAAATTTCTAAATATTTCAATGCTTGGTCAATAAAGGTTGAAGTGCTGTAATACAGCAATTTAGCTTGTTAAATTGTAGACAATCACTGTGGACCAATTACTGTGTTAAGAAACTTAAAACATAAACTTAAACTCCATTATACCAACTATAGAATAATTCGGCGGCCATTTTGAGTGTTGTGTCATCCTACAGCGCCACCATTACCGAGGTGGCAAGTCTTATTACCTCGTATCTGTCGACATGGACAGAAGCATGAATATCCTGGACTAACAAGGCTAGACATTGGTCTACAGTAAAAAGGTCTGTTATCTGGAGATCTCAAAGTTATTCTGGTTTAAATATTGGACATCAGTGCATCTGTGTAACCTATGATTCAGAAACGGATTTAACTGATAATCTACATTGGAATTTTAAACACAAATTTTGTTATAAGTTCTCAAACGTTGGTAAATAAATAGTTGAAGTTTTACAATGGCTGTTAATCAGATTTTTGGCAGTTTTTTTTATAACTAGTTTAGGCTGCATGACACTGTGTACGTGAACTATTTGTGTTACTGACTAATTAATTTTTATTTTCTGGTCACAACGTTGGCCTAATTAAAACAAATTATGTCATTTCATAATATTTCCCGAATCATTAACTCTTTGCAACACTGCAGCCCCTTGTCTCTTAGTCAGTTAGCATTAAATAGCATAACAGATGTTAAATGCACCACCTTAAGTGGGACAGCAACATGAATATGCACAATTTAGTGTCAGACTGACGACTAAAATTTACCCTGTGTTTGTTGTTGTAAATAAAATACAGTGTGAAAGCATGTCATTTCTCCGCTGCTCTCTGATTGGCCTCCCCGACACAAACACACCGCCATTAGCAGACAAACGGTATCAACCACTGCCGCCTCGGTGTCACCTCAGAGAGCAACAATCTTCATAAAGTAAATGTCTGTGATCTTCACATTCAGTTTTTACCACAATTATAGTTTTCCACTGCTGTGAACAGTGCAAGTCCTTCCAGATTTCCTTGACATTGATCTAAAAACAGATCCAACACAGTCATTTATAGCAACATGTATGACCACAACAGCTTTATGAGGACAGCGAATGAATGCTGAAATACTTGGACCTTCACCTAAAAGCCAACAGTAACTCATTACAGGTGAAGAGTTGTAGCAATATTAAACTTGTAAAGGTTTGTGAAACAGACATCCATTAAGCAGAGAGAGGCCTTGGCAGTATGAATGACCTGTTTCAGCTTTGCAGAAAGACTGACTAACTTTATTTTTTGCATGCAGTATACCACCAGTGGAGTTCAACCATAAGAGACATGTTTGCAGATACAGTAGTTCAGTCAGACAGATGGCTTCATCTCATGTTCCTTTGCTTTCTCTGAAAACCCCAGCAGCACTAGTGCTCAGTTTTTCTCTCTGAGTGAAACGAACAAAGCATGAAATTGAAGAGGACAGGCTGAGGATCACAGCTCGACAAAAAACAAAAATCAACTGTCATCAGGGATGGTCAGCTGTTGTGTGTGTGTGTGTGTGTGTGTGTGGGGGGGGGGGGGTCAAAGAAAGTGTTTACTTATTGCTTACTACTAATAGCAATATTTTTATGGAGACCACACATGTACCTGTAATTTTTTTCATTATTGTTTTGTATATTATTGTAATTGATCTTTTTCATTGATCATAAGGAAGCTGAAGTCAGATGTAAGAACTAAAAGGGGGGAAACGGCATCAAATGTTTCACACCACTAATGTCTAGTTTTACTATAAACAAACTAAATGGAACACCTCACCCTTCGCTTATTGCAGAGAGCTGTCAGGAAAACAGAATCCAGAGGTCTTGGCCAAATCTGATGAAGGCTAGTTTCAATGGACTCAAAGTCAGATAAGTCAGATTTGAGGAATTTGAATAAATACATGGCTTTTCTACGGAAGCGTGGAGCTGTCACCCAAATAAAAAAAAAAAATCGGACCTTATCATGTTATAACGTGATAAGTTTATTGTAAAAACGTGAAACGTATCACACGACACTGACTCAAGAGGTCCCAAGTTGGGGATGCCTGCTCTGTGGCAATTCAGACACACAGGCACGCACCGTCTCACTGTGCGCAGGCAGGTGACCTACATGTTTCTCATAACTGTCCCACATTTCTGTACAACAATAAACCAGAGTAGAACAATTAATCATTGTCAAAAAGAACTGAAATGTTTCTGCTTGATGAGTATATTTTCCATAAAATGTATTTTGCTCCAATATAGGTCATAACAACATCTGCATACAGTACAGGCTATGTTCTTATAATAAACTTATCACGTTATAACGTAATAAGTTTCACGTTTTTACAATAAACTTATCACATGTTGCATGACATGTTGCATTGGTTTGGCAGTAACGTAGCTCTTCAGATGAATTTCAACATAGGTTTGGTAAAATTACAAGTAAAAACTGAATGGAAATGTATAAATATATAAATTTTATGGGAACTCTGTTCTCTCTCAAATGGCCTTAAGTGAGTATATGATGGCTGAGTGCCTATTTAATCATATTGATCTGTTAAAGTCAGATATGTGATGCTGTGGAATTCTCTTTCACCCTTAATGGGAGCAGAATTTACTAAATGAATACCAAGCTGTATTAAAGATTTCACAATAGGGATGGAGAACATAAACTCATTACAAATGACAGCAAATCAATTGGCAAAACATGGCAAGTTGGTTTATGAAGCAGCATTCAGCAACAAAGTGATTAAAAGTTCTTTAGAGAGAAGACAAAATGCATTAAAACAAAAAAGCATCAACAATATACTAAAGTGCAGAGACAAACAGAGGAAAAACAGTCTAAACTATTCCGAAGTTATCAGCCAAAGTCGTTCCATTTCATTTCAGTCTAATGCCGAAGCAAGCAGTCTTTTTAATACCCGGTTAATCCAGTTCAGGGTCATGGGAGGATTGGAACATATCCCAGTTACTGTCAGGAGAGAACTGGGGTTCACCCCGAACAGGTCACCTGTTCATCACAGGGACCAACAAGAAAAACAACTCACACTCTCATTCACTCCTAGGGTCAAATTAGAACCATTAATTACCCTAACATGCATGCTTTTTAACTTTTGGAGGAAGCAGGAATGGCCAGAGAGACCCACAGGTGTGTTTGAAACCAAAAACCTTCTTGTTGTGAGACTACAGTGCAACTAACCACATCATCACGCAGCCCCAGAGGCAACCAGCAAGCTAAAAGAAGCTAAAGTTTCAAAAGATTGCTTTTCCATTGGAATTTGTTCCAGATATACATATAAAGTGAAATCAACTTCTACATTTTAAGTTTTAACTTAACAATTCACAATTATGATTGTTTGCCAACGACTGACTGCTTACTTCTTTCAGTCACAGTCAGCTGTCCTCGCTGGACAACAAAAAAAAAAAAGAAAAGAAAAAGAAATGCAGTTTAAGTAATTTCCACATTGGCTTTATTTTTTAGATGGATAGATTGTCTTTTATATGTAGTCTATTTATAGTATGTTTTTGTTTTAAATAATATGTATTAGTTGTGGCCGGAGGACTAAATCATCTCATTTGGTAGTGTTTACAACCATTGCAAAAAGACAAAATATGGAACTTGGAATATTTTTTACCGTGGTTCAATTAACCACACTTAACAGCCACATAAAAATAACCCATGAGGTACAAGAGGTAAATGCATAATTTAAGTGATAAAAAACGTTCTTTAACCAACACTTGTAACATGCTTAATTGTGAATGGAAACTGCGAACAACTTATTTTTCCAACAAATGACAAGTTTCCCCAACAATTAGCATAATTTGCTGTAAAATAAGCTATGAAAACTAATTTAGAGACATTTGATTAAAATCAGCCAATTTTACAATAAGTAACCACAACAGGCTGTAAAAAAATCATTAAAGCAAAGGAAAAATACAAACTACTCACCAGGTAAGTTGGATGTAAATGTTAGTCCTCACAATCATTTCACCATTTTCAGACATCGTCCAATGTTCAAGGATAGTCAATTGATATTTCAGTTACATAAACTAAAAATTTAACTTACTTAATCAGATTTTAGGTGTTAAATGAAACCAAAACCAATCAAGATTCATAAACGTATTAATTAAATATATTTTTACAATATTTGTTTTCACTTTCCTAAGTAATAAAAGAAAATGCATCATTGAGGAAACTTAGTCTTTTGGAGTGGGTATGTTTAGGATTTTGCAAGCAGAAGTTACTACTTTGTGCTGCAAGTCATTGAGCAACCTACATTCTAAGTGCAGGCTGCAGCATCAAAGCAGTCATGCTCACTTAAGCTTTCTCAATAGAGGCTTAGTAATACAAAGAAACAGCATAATACTATATATGGGCACCAATGGTTTAATACAACTGTTAATAGAAAGCATGGATAGAATTTTAGTGAAGCCTATTACGGGCAGATTAAAGGCTTAAACTATGCTTTTCTTGCTTTTTTGAAGAGACACGACTTATTCCTGTTTAGAAATCCATTTTCTGTCAGCTTTTTTTAATTGTCACTGGAGAGATTAGCGTACAGCCAAGCTTGGATAATTACATAACAGAATTGTCTCAAACATGACAAGGAACATGACGTCACATGGTTTGCTTTAGAAAACATATGAAAACATGTTTTGTTTTTGTTTTGTTTTGCTATTAAGTCCCTTTTTGAAATGATTATAATTAGTGTATGGAGAGTTTGTGGATTAAAAAGAACATTTAAAATTTGAAGGACTGTTTACATGCAAACTTACTGGAGATCTTAGAAAACATCGAGACTGGGCTTCAATCTGTGCTTTGGCAGAATGATTTGAAAGATTGACCCTTAGTTGTGCTGATTTAGACAAGCTGATGCTCAAGGCTTCTTCTTGTGTCATTTCATTGATGTCAAGTGTACTAGCTATAACACCAGCGATGTTGGATTTGATGTCAGGACCAATTTAAAGGTTGACTTATAGAAAAACACAGGACAATAGCAAGCCATTTTGACGTATAATAGCTTGACCGAAATTGAGATTTTGATTCTTTTCAAAGTTCCCTTTTCCTCAAATAGCTGCTGGTTATTGCTTTAAGCATTTGGTAAAATCTGACTGAAAACCAGATTGTTAGTTTTATGAAAAAACATCACTTTACTCGAATAATTCCCACTTTGTTTTTGTTGTACTGTTGCTGCTTCAATTTTCCTTCAGCAAAGATGTGTCTTAGCAAAAACCAGACAAAAGTGGTGTTAAATGAGAGGGCTGCATGTGGTTATTGGCCAGTTTGCTGTCAACACTTGCAGAACAATGCAAAACACTACTAGATTTGTGAAAGTATATGAAAGAGTCAGCATTATGTTGGTTGTTTCCACCAAAGAACTGTTCTTAAAAGAAGATAAAAATGTTTTTATGAGCAAAAGGCTGAACTGAGTTTTTCTTCTCTGATCTGAGGCTTTTTCGACAAACGATTAATATTTAAATTCTATGAAGAGTTGATTTCACTCTCAAGTGCAGATGTAAACGCTGACATGTTTTCATGTAGAAGCTTGAATTTGGGATCCTAAATATCAAGTCAAACTTTTAGGCATAAAACAAAAATTATTACAATGTTGTGGGTTTCAAATGTAGATTTCAATTTTATTTTATTTATTTTTTTTTTTATTGAGTGCATCTCTCTGACATTCCCTCCTGGTTCTGTTCATGATGGACAATTCGTGAATTCACAGTTTATACCAAAGTAAGAGGAGCTGTGTTTGTTGACTCCATCAGAAATTTGCATAGTTCCTGATCCTGTTTCTGATGTTAACTGGATTTCTAGATGTAGTGGTGGACAGGTGTATGGTTTGGGAGCCAAAGGGTTTCATCTCTGCTTTTTTGCAGATGATGTGGCTCTGTTGACCTCTTCAAACCATGACCTTCAGTTTGCACTGGATCTGTTTAAAGCTGAGTGTGACGCAGCCAACATTAAAATCAGCTCCTTCTAATCTCAGGCCATCGTTTTCAACTAGAAAAGGTTGTAGCGCTCCATCTGAATATGAGAAGAGTCTATGTCTCAAGGGGAGCAGTTTCAGGATTTTAGGATCTGGTTCAGGAGTGATGGCAAAGTAGAGCAAGAGATCAACAGATTGGTGTTTCATTGGCAGTAATGAGGGTGTTACACTGATTGTTGTTGTGAGCAGAAAGATGAGCTAAAAACTGAAGCTTCTGAATAACTATTCCATCTTGGTTCCGATTCTCACCTGTGATCATGCAATATATTGATCATGGATATAAGCAGCTAAAATAAGTTTCCTTCAGCATTTAAGGAATAGGGTAAGGAGCTTGAACATTTGGGGGGAATTGGGAGTTGAGCCACTGCTTATCCACATTGAAACAAGTTAGGACAGGTGGTTTGGACATGTAATTACAAAGGCTCTTGGTTGCTTCCCATTGGAGTTTTTTTTAGCATACTCAACTGGACCATTACCCTCAGGAAGTCCCAGGACAGGCTGCAGGGATTAAATATTCTTCGTGGCCTGGGAATGCCTTAGGATCCCGCAATAGGAGTTGGAGAGTGTTGCTGGATAGAGAGATGTTTGGGTTTCCTTCCTCTGCGACCAATTCTTGGATAGACAGACCCAACTTTATGAATGGATGGATGGCCAGTTTATGTCCTGTTATAATTTCTTTGTGGCTTATTAAGTTGACCACAGATTCAGAGATGGTTTAGCTTAATAAACATAGTGAGATTATGTTTAAGAGCCTCTGAGGTTCCTAGGATAAGACTAGAGATTGGTGTGGATATTTAACTCACACAGGTCCAGCTACCAACTTGAAAGGAATTACTCTCCAAGGCCAATGGTTCATTAAGCGATGCGTGTGTGGGTGTGGGAGTGTTATATGCTTGCTCGTTTCTTATGCTGTGTATGCATTATTCATCTTGTTTATTGTAGTGCTATGTTCATTAGATGTATATATTATTGACTAATTCTGGATCTGTCTGCAACTTGTATTCGTATGTTAACTGAGATACAAAATCAATCATTTCTTTTTTTTTTCTTTGCATGTTTTTGCAAACTTTATTCCATCTGTATTTACCCAGAAAAAGAGTTGCTGTAGGCAAGACTAAGAAAGCAGCAGCACAGTGAGCATATGAAATGCATGAAATTATAGCATTAAAGTTCCAATAAAGTGAGAACTATGGTGTAAGACAGCTGTCAGTTGGAATTTTTTTGCACAAGTACACATCCGTGCATATGCATCTAAAGTTGTGCATAAATACAAATTTGTAAATTTTCTTCTGTGTAAAATCACTCAAAATATTTATTGTGCATTTTGTCTGTGAAAATACAATTTAAAATGTTACAATTTCAATAATTACAAATACAAAATGTCATTTATGATTACGGTTTCCTTTTTATTAAAAGATACAGGATAGTATATTTTGAGGAGATGATAGTGCCCACACCATGGGTTTTCCTCTATTTATACCTATAGCAACTAAAGATTCAATGCTTTATTTTGCAGCATGTGATGATGTGTTGTCTTGCATGAAAGTGATTTTACTGAGGAAGGCATAGCTCTTCCGTTTATACATTACAGGAAATGCTCAGTTGGAAACTGGAAACCACCACCTTGCTGACATGGCAGCATTGTTGGGAGATGATGGACGTCCATCAACCATCCAGAACTGTATTATTCACCAGCACAGCATTCACCAGTGAATAAAACTGATAGAAGTTAAAGCTTTATGTACTTCTGAGCCCACTGCAAATGTTTCTATATGAGGGGATTAGGGCTGGGCGATAAGAACTAAATTTTATATCAATATTTTTTACCTGAATCATGATAAAAACATAATTAAAATAATATAATAATATAATATTATATAAATAATATTGATATAAACAATATTTCTTCATTCTATATTGCGCCTGATAAAGTCTCTATATATTTGAATGACCTTTCAGCCCTGCATCAAACCAGAGTGCTAAACAAGGCTCGTTTAATGCTTGCAGATCAAAGCCACCCATTGGCTTGTGAATTTTTGCTGCTTCCATCAGGGCGCAGGTGCATCCTACCAAAACGCAGAACTAACAGACACAAATACTCTTTTGTCCCTGCAGCCATTGCCCTGTTGAACATTTTTTTTATTATTATTTTTATCATAGTGCTTTTAAATATTTACTGTTATTTGTGTGTTTATGACTGTTTTTACTGCTGGCTGTACAACAAATTACCCTCATGGGATAATAAAGATTCCTTGAACTTGAACCTTGAAAATCTTGATATTTTGCCCAGCCCTAGGGGGGATTAAGGGTGACCATTAAGGTTCTTGAGATTCCAGCAGCTCTACCCTGCTTGCTTACCTCTATCTGAACTAACTTGTTTACTGAATGGCACACAGTTTTAACAGTATGACGATTTTGCTTAAGTTTTTGTGAAATATCCAAGGCACTTTTTTATTTGCAGAAAGATCCTTCATTTTCCATGGAAACTGTGACTTGCTAAATAATGTGAAACAACCTCCTTAAGTAGATTTTCTTTAATTAAGCTAATCAGGGAAGCTAATTAGCAACCCTGTCTGAGACTGTTATCAGTGACCAAAACATACAGGAGAAACAATACAAGCTCAATCTTCCAGAGAAAAACTGAAAACTAAATGTCTGATTAGCTGAAATCCTACATGCAAAATCATTTTGAACACAGTTGAGCCTGCTTGAAATGTTACAATTACCAACATAATTAACCTTTTGAGGGAGACTTCCAGTAGTTCAAATAGGAACTGTCAAGTGGAGTTTAGTCATTTTGATTTATATAGTTGTGTGCCACAAATCCCAATTCTGTCTTGAAGGGTTTTTACTGTCTGTAAGATACTCCATCATTGAATTTACCCCTGACTTAAACTTACACTTCATATTAGGCTTCATTTCATCACAAGGAATGATTACATGTCTATGAATAAAGGTTTATTAGTAAACAACAGAGCAGTCTTTTCATATGACATGTTAATTTGACATTAATTTTGTTTGATCACTTTGTTGCTCCCTTTATGAACTCCAGTCTAAGAAAGTTATTTGACAGTTATCTGAACGTTATCTAAGTTACCTACAAAAAGTCTACCCAATTGTAAAGTGTTACCATTTTTTTCATTCTCAAACACATGATAAAGATGTTTAAATAACAGTTGAGGAGTTACTTGTGATCTAGTCGAGTGTTGTTTTTTTCTTTTTTTTCCTTTTTTTTTAAAATTTAGATAAGAATTTCAATTTCCAAGTGGAAAATTGTATGAACTAAGCCTGTACTGTACATACTGTATGTCAGCAAAGCTTACATTACACAGCTGGCTCCACAGATAATGGCCTTATTACTGTGATAATGCTTTGTAGTGCCATTTTTAATTAATACTTACCAGATATGGTATTTTGGCCTTCCTTTGAGCTCCTAAATCAGAGGTTACATAAGACAATATTTAATAAAGAAGCACATGCTTGCCTTCAGAGGGATGTCACTGCAGCTGATGGCTTATCTGATCTGCTGAGACTCTAAAGTCAAGATCAGAGTTTTGCTTTGTTTCTGCCTCACCAACAGAAATAGTTTCTCAGCGTTGCCAGCCTTGTGAAATCTGATTACCCTGGTTGTCTCACACATTACAGTTTTACTGGCTTTATGTCCTGATGATCCCAGGATAATGTCCAAAACTGTCCATATGATTGGATCATGATCTGAAGGTGCTGAAAATTCAAGCTTATTTGCTTCAAAAGCCCTTAACAAATTTCATAGATTGGAATTAAATGACATGTATTATTTTCACAACGCTGAACAATCAAAGCTGTAATCTACTCATCACATTCTAATCCCATTAGGTTTAGCTCAAAAGAGAATCCTCCATGTTTAGCTTGTATAAAACTCATGTTTGAACTGGCAGTATAAATCAAAATTCTTGCTGTTGCTTTCAGTCATTTTTGCTTCTATATTTGTTAATATATATATATGGGATAATGCCCGACGAGGTGGCCTTTATCATAAATGAATGGATTTTCATGTCGGAAGGTTCACGCCTCCTCGTCATCCATTAATTTATGATAATGGCCACCTTGGAGGGCATTATCCCGCTTATACCATGGTCCATTAAAAAAGAAAAAAATATTAAATAAATCATTAATGTGTTAATGTTGTTTTTTTACCAGTAAAATCGTAAGTTTTTCACAAGAAGTGGCTGAGTGTATTATTTCGTTGTGACGCGTTGCCAAAGTAACCGGCTCTGACACAGAACCTGCAGCTCGGTCGGCCGCAGTTATGTTACGTAAGTATTTCAGAGGGTGGGTGCAGCTCTTACAGCTTGTGTGTGTCCAGAGGATGATGCGACATTTTGTTTCAAACAAAGTCCACAGATAGTTTCCTACATCGTTAAATAAGCCTGTAGGCTGCTTTTACAGCGACACCCCGTCACAGACGTGATCTGCCTTGTCTCCAGCAGCGACTCTTAACCGGCTCTAACACAGAACCTGCAGCTCGGTCGGCCGCAGCTATTGTATTAGACCTGATCAGTGGAGGGAAGGGAGATGATTGCTTAACATTATATTACGTGACACAAAGTGTCATTTCAGAGCGCGGGTGCAGCTCTTATAGCTTGTGTGTATCCAGAGGATGTTGCAACATTTTGTTACAAACAGTCAAAGTCCACAGATAGTTTCCTACATTGTTCAATAAGCCTGTAGGCTGCTCTGATATGGCGTGTCTGCAGCCCGGCATCTGAGTTTCTGTTGCCACGGTTACCAACTACCTTTTAGTCAGCGCAATAATTTACAGTAATAAGTCTATTCGGCCGAAACTTCTTTTATAGGTGTTTTATAGGTAGGTATATGTATATATATATATATATATATAATATATATATGTGTGTGTGTGTGTGTGTGTGTGTGTGTTATTATAAAATGACAAAAAAAAGTGACAAAGAGTAACGTACAATTCCTGAACTGATGAATTATCCACTGAAGAAAAAGAGACAAATATTTACAAATTGTTTTATAAACTATATATACAGTGAACGATTATAGTATAGAGATATACAAATATTAAATATATTCACATTATGAAAGTATGTTCATATACTTTCAAAACCCAATGCACTTGCATAATATATGAAATTGATTTCCTTTGTAGTTATATCACACCTAAGAGTTAAAGGAGATTTGTCCTCTTTATAGATGCTGCTTGTGCACTCCTTTGGTTCGTCTGACCTATCACACCCTTCACACTTTATTCATCACATATCACTCCAGTTGTTTTCAGTATTGCCATGACATCACAAAGCTTTGGTCCCTGAATAAACACACTGTTTTATTTAATCACACTTTTTGCCTGCTAAAACTTGTAGCTGTTCATAGAGAAACTTTTAAAATCCTGCTGTGCGTTTCTTGACGATTACAGACTTGCTGGTAAGCTCAGTGAAACTGAAGATCCAAACATTTCACTCTGGAGTCGGTAGAGACCCGAAACAAATTAGAAAGAGAGTCATCATGAAATACGTTCAAGAAGTGGCTGTAATCACAGATCCAAAGAAATTCTATGCTTTAATTTGTGGTTGTGTAAATAAACAAGTAGAAGCCAACTTGCAAGCATTATTGTGCATCGTTAGTATAACGTTCACATCATGTCACATAAATCCAATTTTTACTGCAGCTACCCAGCTGGTCAAGACAGATAAAAACTGTTTTCCATAGATAATTTTGAGTCAAATCTTTCTACTAAATTGTCATTCAGCTTTTAGTCATAATTTAAACATCTGCCTCACTTTTTTTAGTTTTTTTTTAGTTTTAGTCAACTAAATAGAATAATAGTTTATTAACTTTACAGTATATTTAGTCAAATGTTGGTTTATTTACTTCTCTAAATTGTGGTATTAACATCCCAGCTGTGGTATCTTTAAGTTCACAGCCTTGGAAAAAGTACCTGTAACGCAAGGTGTAATGTTAGCCTTAGTATGCTTAACTTTGCATAGATTTCATGATGTAAGTGTTAAATGTAGCTAAATTTGTTGCATTTTTACCAGTAAAAGTCCCTCCACAAAGTTTAGAAAGAGTCATGTTGTACTGCACTGCACATCAAATATGAATATGATCTTTTTTCTCTTAGGTATTGACATTTTAGTGCATTAGGAACTGTCTCACTAAGCTTTGCTTTCTCTTTCAGGCTTCAAGAAAATAATTATGTCTTTTTTTTCTTGCATGCCCAACAACTATTGTGATTGTTTAGAAATTTAAAGAGGTTGTGTCTAACCTGGAAAAGCAGAAATCAGAAAGTTTTTTCTGCTGATGCAAAAGGTTTAACAAGGTTATTGGATAGGTTTGAGGAGCAGCTAGTCGAGGTATGGAGGAAGAAAAGAAATCTATACGACACGTCATTTAAGGCTTAAAAAGACAAGGAAATTTTCTGGCCAGAACAAACTTTGTGTTCTTGCCACTTCACAAAAGGAAATAAAAAAAAGAAGAATCTTTGTTCTTCTGGTGCATGTATAAGCCATTGGTTTAGTGAGGCTACATCTCAACATCTGTCTAGGGGTTTATCAGTAGCTCAAATGTGTATGCCATCCTTCTTACCATACATCAGGGGTGTCCAGCTCTGGTCCCAGAGGACCACAGTCCTGCAGGTTTTAGATGTCTGCCTGCTTCAACACACCCGATTCAAATTAAATGATTCTGCTCAACAGTTTGTTAAGTGCTGGCCAAGCATGTGGAAAAATGAATCTGATTCAGGTGTGTTGCAGCAAGAAACGCACAAAATCTGCAGGACAGTGGCCCCCGAGGACTGACTTTGGACACCCCTGCCATCCTCTGACATTAAGTCTCATGATGTTGCTTCTCAAATTGTCTTGCTTTTCCACAAAACTAAAGGAATTCTGATTTATTCTTTTTCTTTGTTGATAGTAGTTTTAGTCATTGTGTCTTTATGTGGTTACTAGCTTATGATGAAAACTGTGATGAAAACTGATGAGTTAAGCTTTTATTTGTGAACATGAGATTAAAACCTTTCAAAGCAAAACGTAAGACAACTCAAGCCTATTCTAAAAGGACTTTAGCTACGAAAGGCTGCAGCTTCTGCACTATAAAAAGAACAAGATAAAAGTTCACTTCATCAAGACTCATTGAATACTTTTTCATTTTTTTTTTGCTTTTGACAACACATTATTCTGTCTTTCCAAACATTCATCTTGTTGCCTTCTCATTGTACCATGGGGATTGTTAATGTCCTTCCCTTTGTTTCTTAGGTCAGCAGTCTCAATGACACATCTGTCCCAAACTAAAACTAAATCTGGCTTTCTGTGTTGGAAGGTTGTTTTTTTATTTTTTCTTGGAATAGTCCTGTAAAGAAAACTGGACTTTAGGTCATGGGTTTGGACCTGCTCGGCAAGCTTTTGATAAATGCTGTTGCTCTTCAGCCACGGAAGCTCCAGCCTGATCAACCTACTACTAATACTAATACTAATACTAATACTCATACTAATGCCAGCTCATTTACCAGAACGGTGCCCTGGTATGCTCTTTTACTGCCTTTTGGTCAGACTGTTTCATTTTATCACTGACAGCATGTTTGAGCTGCACTTCCTCCAAGGTTCTATCCATCAAAACAAAAGACTCATGATTAGCCGAGAATTTGTACTTTGTGATGTGGATGGAGATGATACCTGGTACAGCATGTACTGTGATCCCTATGATAAATCCTTAAAAATAAAAATTATATATTGTATCCATAGACAATGCATTGCAAAACGTCTGACTTGAAAAATGATTTACATAGTAAGTGAACAAAATTTATTACAGTTAACTGTCATGGCTTCTCTGGCTTCCCCTGCACTTCCTGGTATTGCTCAGCTTCTTCTCCCTCTACACCTGCAGCTGCCTTTAACAGGATTATTGCACTCCTGTCCCTCATCAACCCAGTTTCTCCAGTCAGTCTTCACCAGTCCATTATAACAGTTCTCTATGTGCTATTGAGCCCACTCTGTTTATTTGTAATTTTTGACTTTGCCTTTATCAACATTACTCTTTTGTTAAATAAAGTTGTGTTTTAGCCTGAGATCAGCCTTTGAGTTCTTCCTCTGCGTGGAGCCATGACAGAACAGACTGGCCAGTGTCTCGCCCTGCTTCTCGACTTCTAGTGCAACATTCGCCCACAGATCACATTTGGTACGAGAAGGCTTTTGAGAAGATGCATTTGGCCACACAGGCCTAATGTGATTGTTTAGCAGGATCTTGCAGTATATTAGAACAGAAAGCAGCAGCTAAGAAAATCATCAACATGTTAACTACCAAACCCTGGAACGTCTGCATGGAGTCATGACAGAAACAACCTTTTAAAAAGTCCATAAAGTGCTGCTTCACTTGTTTACACTGCAGATCTGAGAAATATAAGAAGATTTCATTCATATTAAATGAGATCTGCATGTGCTGAAGGCTCTGGCCTGGACAGGTGTGAAGATATTCTGTCTGTGGTTGGTCTTGATATGCTTCCACTCAGCAATAGTAATTAATTGTTTTGAAACACATTGACTTTAAAATATACAGTATATTCAATTTTACAAGATGTAGAATTAAAGATGTTCCATAATTTTGTCAGAATAGCCCTCATTTGTGGTACATTTTCTTTTATACATGCAAATTAGACCATATTAATGCTTGGATGTTTAGTTTTTCATAAGTATGAATAAAATGTAAGAGAGAATATTAGTATTCTTGGTTTTCATGTGCTTAACTTGACAGTGACGCTATAGTGTTACATTGATCAAATTTCAGCAAGTTTGCTTAACTTTCCTTTTATGTGCAGATGTGCAGTAGAGAGATATTCATTAACATGGCAGTTACTCTGTCATTGGCTGTTGAAAAGAAAACACAGCTAATTATCCTGCTGATGAGAGTTTTCTGGATGGTCACATTTTCATCATAACTAATTACTCTTCCCTTGAAATGGAGAAAAAAATAAATAAAAATATTAGACTAATTAGAGATTACCCATATAGGCATAAAATGTATCTTTAATATCATCCCTTGATGAAAAGTCACATTTTAACTTCATTAAACAGGTTAATTAGCGACTAGATGAAATCAGTTTAATGACTAAAACAGTGTACAGGCAAGGACAGAAAGGTGCATGTGCTTTCTTTTTAGTAGATTAACAAACTTTGCAAGCATATTCTCTGCATGAACCCACAACCTGAATTCCATAAAAGCTAGGATGCTCCCAACAGAACATAAACATGACTGATGTTGAAATTGTACAATTTTATTCAAATGTGAACTCATTTTGTATTTGATGGCAGCAACATATCTACAAATAGTTGGAGCAGGGTGATGTCTCACATTGTGTAGCATCCCCTCTTCTTTTAACAACTGTCTGAAAATATCTGGGAAGGGAGGAGACAGGTTGCTGGAGTTTTAGGAGAAAAATGTCTCATCCTACAGTAGTCTAACGCACATTGCTGGATTTTTTGTTTCATGATGCTCCAAATGTGTTGTATTGGTGAAAGGTCTGGACAGTCGGCAGAACAGTTCAGCTACTAGACTCTTCTCCTGTAAAGCCATTAAGATCAAAAATAACTTTATTGTTCTTCTAGGGAAATTTGAATTGGGTTTTCCCCCGAGCTGCAACCACAAACTGATGGTAAATCGCAAAATCCACACATAAAACAACCATCAAAATAGTTCAAACTAGTTCAATAGCTTATAATACACTAGAAATATGGTCTTTAACCTCAGTAATTTTCCATCCACTGTTAGATACATGCAGCAGTTCATTTTCAATTGCAAAGCAAGGTTACAAAACCAAGCTGTGGTGCTCTCTAGAACAGCTTGATAAAATAGTAACATGACCTTTTTGTTTACACCACAGATTCTTGGTCTGCACAGAAAGTTCAACCTCTGTTGCAGCCTGCTGCAGAAGTAATCAACATGGTTGCTCCAGGTTAAAGAGTTATCAATAAAAACACCCAGATTTTCTATAGGAACTAATGTTGTTGTTGTGGATAACCACAGGCTTGTGGTCACCTATGCCCTGAAGGTCTAACCCCATCTCCTTGGTTTTATTAGTGTTCAGAATTAGATGGTTATCAGAATCAGAATCAGAATCAGAATCAGATTTATTGCCAAGTAACTTTCATTACAAGGAATTTGTTGTGATTTGACGGTGCCTACATATAAATAGATAAATATGAACCATAAAGATATGAACAAGCCAACTGAACATATAACATTAAGACTGAAAAACTATATAAGAGTGGAAATAAAAATTATGTACATAAAAATAAATAAGAGTAAAGTAGTGTATTTACATTAAATGAAATGTGCAGTCTGTAGTATAAAAATAAAAATGTACAAATTGAAGTGACCAATGAAGGGGGAGTGTGTTAATGCGTTGTCAGTCAGGTAAGTCTTTAGGTGAGTTCCAAAGCCTGATGGCAGAGGGGAAGAAACTGTTTTTGTGGCGGGAGGTTCTGGTTCTGATAGACTGCAGCCTCCGGCCAGAGGGGAGAGGATCAAACAGATGGTGTCCAGGGTGGGAGGGGTCAGCTGCTATCCTCCCCGCTCTCCTCAGGGTTCTGGAGGAGTAGAGTTCTGGGAGAGAAGGAAGGCTGCAGCCAATCACCTTTTCTGCAGAACGTATGATACGCTGCAGTCTGCACCTGTCCTTGGCAGAGGAAGCAGCGTACCAGACGGTGATGGAGGAGGTGAGGATGGACTCCACGATGGCAGTGTAGAAGTGGACCAGCATTGTCCGTGGTAGATTGAACTTCTTCAGCTGCCTCAGGAAGTACATCCTCTGCTGAGCCTTCTTGATGAGGGAGCTGATGTTCAGCTCCCATCTGAGGTCCTGGGAGATGATGGTGCCCAGGAAGCGGAAGGACTCCACAGTGTCCACTGGGGAGCCACGCAGGATGACAGGGGAGGGGGGGGCTGTGCTCTTCCTGAAGTCCGTAATCATCTCTACTGTTTTGGAAGCATTGAGCTCCAGGCTGTTCTCGCTGCACCAAGCCATCAGACGGTCAATCTCCCATCTATAAGCAGACTCATCCCCACCAGAGATGAGTCCAATGAGGGTGGTGTCATCTGCAAACTTCAGGAGCTTGACAGACTGGTGACTGGAGGTGCAACTGTTCGTGTACAGAGAGAAGAGCAGGGGAGAAAGAACACAGCCTTGCGGGGAGCCGGTGCTGATCGTCCTGGAGTCCGAAGTGTGGCTTCCCAGTCTCACGCGCTGCTTCCTGTCCGACAGGAAGTCTGTGATCCACCTGCAAGTGGTGTCGGGCACGTTGAGTTGTGAAAGCTTGTCCTGCAGACGAGCCGGGACGATCGTGTTAAATGCGGAGCTGAAATCCACAAACAGGATCCTGACGTAGGATCCTGCAGAGTCCAGGTGCTGGAGGATGAAGTGAGTGGCCAGATTTACAGCATCGTCTACAGACCTGTTGGCTCTGTAGGCAAACTGTAGGGGGTCCAGGAGTGAGTCCGTGATGGATTTGAGGTGGGACAGAACCAGGCGCTCAAAGGATTTCATGACCACAGAGGTCAGGGCGACGGGTCTGTAGTCATTCAGTCCTGTGGGTCCTGGTTTCTTGGGGACTGGGATGATAGTGGATGCCTTGAAACATGCTAGTACATGGCATGTCTCCAGTGAGATGTTGAAGATGTCCGTGAACAGAGGAGACAGCTGGTCTGCACAGTGCTTCAGGCAGGCTGGAGACACGGAGTCTGGCCCAGCAGCTTTGCGGGGGTTCTGTCTCTTGAAGAGCCTATTTACATCTCTTTCAAGGACAGAGAGAGGTGATGGTGGGGGGGATGTGGGGAGGGGGCACTGTAATGGTGAGAGGTGTACAGCCTCTATTGTGGTGGTGGTGGTGGGGGAGGGGCTGGTAGGCTGGAGCCGGTGTGAGGTGTGGTGGGGGGAGGCGTGAGAGCTGTCCAGGTGGTCTTCAAAGCGGCAGTAGAAGTCGTTGAGGTTGTTGGCAAGACGTCGATCGTTAGCAGCGGGGGGAGCTCTTGGCTTGTAGTTGGTGATCTGCCTGAGCCCCCTCCAGACAGAAGCAGAGTCGTTAGAGGAGAACTGATGTTGGAGCTTCTTTGAGTACAGCTGTTTAGCATTCCTCACCGCCCTGCTGAACCTGTACTTGGCCTCTATGTACTCTGCTCTGTTGCCACTTTTGAAAGCCTTTTCCTTTTCAGACCTCAACTGTCCCAGTCTGGATGTGAACCAGGGCTTGTCATTATTATAAGTCACCCAGGTGCGTGTTGGTACACAGCAGTCCTCACAGAAGCTGATGTATGAGGTTACAGCTTCTGTGTACTCATCCAGACTGGTGGAAGCAGCCCTGAAGACATCCCAGTCAGTGCAGTCCAGACACGCCTTTAAGTCTTCTGCAGCTTCACTAGACCACTTCTTTGATGTCCTCACCACAGGTTTAGAAAGTTTTAGTTTCTGTCTGTAGGCAGGAATCAGGTGGACCATGTTGTGGTCGGAGTGTCCCAGTGCAGCGCGGCTGACGGCGTGATATGCGTTACTGACGGTAGTGTAACAGTGATCGAGAATGTTCCCCTCCCTGGTAGCACATTTAATAAACTGTTTGTATTTAGGCAATTCCTGACTGAGTTTGCCTTTGTTGAAGTCCCCGAGGACAATAACCAAAGAGTCCGGGTTGGTCCGCTCCACTTCCAGTATCTGGTCGGCGAGTGCGCGCTGTGCGTCCTGCACGTTGCACTCCGGCGGGATGTAAACACCGACCAGAATGAAGGAGGCAAACTCACGTGGGGAGTAGAATGGTTTGCAGTTGATAATAAAAGTTTCCAGGAGGGGAGAACAGTGCCGTTGTATCACTGTTACGTCGTTGCACCAGCCAGCATTGGTGTAGAAACAAATACCTCCACCCTTTGTTTTGCCAGAGAGCCGCGTATCACGGTCCGCTCGGTGAAGCTGGAATCCATCCAGCTGTAGCGCGGAGTCCGGGATGTTCCCATCACACCAGTTGGCAAACCTTTGAATTAAAAAATAGTTTGACAGATCTTGGTTCTTTTCCAATAAAGCAGCAGTGTCAGAGAACTGAATGATGCAGTTGCCTGGATAAAAGCCTCAGATCTCATTGGTGTACAAGATGAACAGGACAGGTCAGCTAACACAGCCTTAATGCACCTTCAGTTTCTTTTTAATGGCTCAGCTTTTTATTTAAAAGTTTCACAAATGTGTTATTGTGTAACTATAGTTATATGTTATAAAGCATTACAAAGAGGTAGAAGGGGTAGATGTGAGGATTGTCAAGCCAGCAACCTTTGTTTAAGCCATATCTGACCTATTGTACAATGACTTTTTATTTTCTTTCTTAATTGTCCTACTGTGTTTTGGTGGGGTTTGTTATACCAAACAAGCATACATAGTTGAGACTGGATATTAATAATAAAAAAAAACATGGTTACAGGGTTGCATTACATCACTACCCCAATGCAAATCAATAATATAAAACCCTGCCATCTCACAATTTCTGCTTTGCTACTGTGGCACTTTTACATTGTGGAAGTGTGGGAAAGCATACTTTCCTGTTAGACCAGACAGTGTAATTTCTTTTGCTTAGTCACAGTCGTGAGTTGCAGCAAAAATTTTGATCCCCAATTGGACATAGTGACCATCTAAATGACAAGGATATCCAACAAAGATTCCACAAGCATTGCTGTACTATGGCTCCACTGTGCAAGCCTGCACAGAAGGCTTTACTTATGTTATTACTGACGGAGACAACTCAGATGGTTTTTTTCCCAACATCACGATGGAACTGTCTCTTAGAAGTCAGGTTTCTTTATCTTTGCTTAACCTTTATCCCAAGAGGTATTTAAATTTGCATCAGTGTTTTGCAGTCTGAGGAAATTGCATTATCTCGCTGCACTGGACATGATTTTCTTCAGCATTAAAGAAAGGAGTAAGAGACCCCCTGCCAGTGTGACTACCAGCAACCCACCAGGGTTGAGTTCACTCAGGAGAAGTTGCACAAATTCAATCAATTACTCATGGTTGATTTTCAGACGGCTAGATTGCAAGAGTAGAGGTTAGCAGGAGTTGGATCTGTGAGCAAGAGACTGGGGGCTGTGCCATCAGTGCTCCCCACAGCCTGGTAGTTTTGTTTCACAGCAGGAGCATATAATCTGTGTTTAATCAATCAGAAAAAAACTCACTGAAGAATTTAAGCCTTTTCTTTAATATCCACTGTGTCAAATTGTGCACATTTTATTGCTTAGATAACCTTATGTGTCTGTAGTTCCACTTGTAAAGATGCAGTTAACCATCTTGACCATGAGCTCTGAGCTTTTTTCAGTGCTACTTCAACAGCTTCTTTTCTAACAGATGACTCCTGCCTTCTGTCTAAAAGCTCCAACTTGTACACTTGCAACTAAGTTACCATGTGAACATGATGTAAAACAAACCTGAATAATTAAGTTGACTTACTGTAAAATTCAGGTTATTGCCAATTTCAGATTGTTATGTAGCTATAATTGATTGAATGCTGTGTCTATAAAAGAGAGCGTGACAAGCTGATAGTAAAGTGAGCCATACTTCGGTTTAATTGGCTGGGGGCAATGCTACATTGACAAATCTCACTCAGTCCTTTCAATAATCAGCAGAGCGAGGCCTGCATGCATTAAAAATGAAAACGTGCTCAGAATTATAAAATTGAATAGAGGCAGAGCCACATCCATGTATGTCATAACAGAACGGTAATCTAACATGCATAATTATAAGAATCGTAAAGCATACAAAGCCTTCTGACCCCATTAGAATTAGAAAATTCCATTCTTTCTTACAGTTAATTAGAGCCAATGTGCTTTTATAATTTTAAAAAAGAGGATCCCAGAGAGGCAAGTTAAGATGACAGCTGATTCAATACTCTGTGAAAGTTTACTTGAAAAATTCAACCAAAAACTGCAAAGATTTTTCTAATCATCTACTGTAGACCATACAGAAAATTGAATAATCCTGAAAAATCCATGCATGAAGGGATTGGGACCGCAAACTTACTGGAATTACTTTCATCTGCAGATGGTGCGACTTAAAAAACAAAAGAAAATTTAAGAAAGACAGGATTTTAAAGTGGAAATTTCTGCATGTGCTCACGAATACTGAAAACCATCATTGGTGAAATCCCTGCATTTACAATTCATAAAGCTTTACCATGTAAAAAAAAAGAAAAAGAAAAAGAAAAAGAAATACAAACCATATCTATAAACAATCCTGTCTTTGCTGGGCCCACGCTTATTAAAGCTGGACAAAGAGAAAATCAAAAGTCTGATCTGCGATCTGATGAATCAAAATGATGGAAATCAGAATTATGGACACCACTGTCCTCTGGATTAAACTGACAAAGTCATACAACAGGATTTTAAGAAACATTTTTGTTACGTGGGTGGTGCTGAAGTCTCAAACTTCAAGCATCCAAGTGTCTATGTCCTCATTTTCATCGAACATTTAGCTTATTTCAGCAGGCACGATTCTGTAGTAAGTAAGAAACACTAGAAATACTAAAAAGATTTAGCACATCGGGCAAAGAGAAAGAAAAATGACCAATGACGCTCTAAAGAGCCAAAATGACAAACTCCTACTCAAAGAAAGCTCAAACAATTCACATTACAACAGGTTATTTCTTCTAAATACACACATATATATATATATATATATATATATATATATATATATATATATATATATATATATCCAATGAGATTTGTTGTGTGTTCACAGACAAACACACAAGACACTCTTGATCCTTGTTACCAACAGTAACAAGGACCTTGTTCCTTGTATTCCTTGTTTTAGAAGAATGGCTATTCTGGTGATGTTGGAGGACCTGGCCATTCAGTGTGTTTGTAGTTTCACTGCTTTTTTGCCATGCTCTTTGCTGTAAATTCTTCGTTTTCTTCAGTAAATCACAGAAATTATAACTTTGATCTGTGGTCCCCAACCCTGGACCTCAAGGCCCACTATCCTGCAGGTCTTAGATGTCTCCCTGCTTCAACAGTGGTTTCCCTTAGTTCCCCAGGCTGGCAACTAAGATAAACCACTGTGGGCCCCTGAGCAAGGCCCTAAACCCTCAACTGCTCCCCGGGTGTTGGAATGTGGCAGCCCACTGCTCCTAGCAACAAGGATGGGTTAAATGCAGAGAAAGCATTTCCAAGCTGGGATTCATAAAAGTAGAAAAAAATGGTTCAAATTAAATTTTAACACACCTGATTCAAATTAAACGGCTCTCTGATGAGCTCTGCACAAGTCTGCTAATGAGCCACTAATGAGCCAGGTGTGTTGAAGCAGGAAACACTGAAGCAGGCCCAGAGCTGGGGATCCCTGACTTAGATGACCAAAATAAATCAACTTCCTTTTTCATTGTACTTATCTTTTCAAGCTTCTTCTTTTCCTGTTTACACTACCATGTCTAATTACTTGAGGTGTTAACTGCTATTTATTTACGATAAAACGGAGGTGTATATTTCTGATTCTGCACTTTTACTTGTGAACCTATGCTGAGTTTTATGCATCTGGCCTCTAACTAAAATGAAGTCACAGGTTTCTTATGTTATACTTTTTTTCTGAGACTCTCCTGACTTCAGTCGGCTTATGAAGACGGCAAATGTTCTGTATTTGGCAGAGGGGGAGTTCTTCTATTCTCCCATGTGGAGGGGCTTAGGGAGCTGCCTGGGATAGCATGAAAGGGAGAAACAGCTGCTTTTATCCACACAAGCCTGCAAGACGAACTCAGGAGGACTTCTTGTTGAGGAGCCTGGTTCTCTGCCTCTGCATCTCTGAGTACTGAATGGCTGAGGGGTCTGAGGAAGTCTTGAAAGTCCCTGATGAGCGAGAGAATAATCTCTGTATATGAGAGCAGCAGTGACTTTTCTCAAATCCCATTTCACAGCGGCAGAAAAAATGAATATTCTCTGCAATAGAAGAAAAGAAGACATTTAATGCAACTTGACAGGCAAAGCATCCAGTATGAGTCTAACATTCCTAGCACACCTGGAGGATTGAGCTAATGCTGTGTGTTTTACCTGTTACCCCCAGCAGTCTGTCAAAACACAATGCATCCCTCCTCTCACTCACAGCCTGCTGTCAAAGAAATCATGAGGGCACTCTGCACTTGAGATCTGGAGGCAGAGTAACTTCAGCCCTGCATGGAGGAAAAAATGAGCCAGTTTCTCTGGTCTCCCAATAGATCTACTGCTCGGAATTAAGATGCATATGTCATCAGTGTGAATCTAAATAGGTTTAAATCTTGAACCTTGAAGGTCAGCTTGTCTCATTTCAGTGTGCTGAATAAGTAATCTCCATACATACATGATGTTGCTATAATCTGCACAATTTAGAACAATCCTCCAAAGGCCAGATGTGCCGTTTAGCACCAAATTTAAGTATAATTAAATGAATTACAGTGATTAATTGTCATTGAAGGGGATTGGTAGAGTGCAGTTCTCTGAAAGGATCCATGCTGCTCAATGTCAAAGCAAAATCTCTCTGATAAGTTTAATGGATCCTGTTGGACAAATGGCCTTTATAACATCCTGGCAATCAACCTTGGTTTGGGGATTTTTGACACAATAACTGAATAGCACATGACCTCTTCCCTTGAAAACCAGTTAAGAGATTCCACATAGCAGAGATGAGGACTTGAGTCTGGGACTCAGACTCGAATTGCACTCAAGTTGCATTTCAAGTGATTTGAGACTTGACTTGAACTTGCACTGAAAAGAGTTGAGACTTGACTCGGACTTGCAATTTGCAAACAATCTACTGTTTTTCTTTTTCTTTTTTTTTTCTTTTCATAATTCTGTCTGATCTCCTGTCTGTTTTGTGTGCTGCCAGTTCCCCAGATGTACCACTAACGTAATGTCACACAAACACAGATGCATCCACACACATAGTCAATCAAAACAATAGCAGCACACGAGCACAAATAAAAGAACAGCAAACTGGAACATCTGTGGTATAGAAACCCAGGATCCCAGACCCACCAGCTCAGTGCCACAATGGAATAAATGTTCGTTTTTTTCTACTTTTCTCATAAAATAATGCTGATTTCATCAGATTGGCTCCACTGAATGTGTTCAGAAGATGAATGAGACATTTACTGAACATTTACAAGTATACATGCATTTACAAGCACTGTTGTTGATTTTGGACTGTAGGGAATATTTATTGAGAAAATTACTCATCTCACACAGTTATTTCAAGCCTTAAAAGAAAGAAAAAATTCTCATGCACTAGTGCAGGGATCACCAACTGTGGAACTTTTGATCTCCGGTAGCTACCGCAGGTTTTTACATGTTTTTCCTGCTGTCATATACTTCAAATAATTAATGAATCATTAAGAGACTTGCGCAGAACTTGGCAACAAGTTGTCATTTAATTCGGGTGTGTTGCAACAAGGAATCATCTAAAACCTGCAGGACAGATGGTGATCCTGCATTAAAGCTTGGCATATTAGCCCTTCTCTCTACATTCAGGAAACAAATGCAATGAACTGTAGTATTAATTTTAAACATTTCTCTGTTGGCCCAGATGGATTTTTGTGTAAATTAAAAACTCTTGGATAGGCTATGTCAAAAGTACATTAACTAATCTAAATAAATTTCCATGCTGAATACTGTGTTAAGTCTGAAGTGAAAAATACGTTTGGAGCTGCATGCGGGCTTAGATATAGTCATAACTTTGTTCCATAATAAAAACAGAAATTTCTCCCTGATACAGCTCCATCACATCTAAAAACATTCTTATACGCAGAAGTGTAGAACACTGAAAGTGTGTTCCACACCGATCAATACTGCTGCAGCCCCGGGACCCAAAAACAGCCAATGGCCTGTCACACTGATGACAACAGCATGCCGTTCCTGCAGCAGCAATTATTTCTGCAACAATATGTTGGTGCAGTAAAACGGCCAAAGCCACTTCCACCAGCAGGCGAGTGGTTTGCTACCGTAGGCTGGTCGTGTACCTGTCACATCAGTGCCACCCCAAATGTATGTAATAGCACCCGTCATTATTTACAACAAAAAATTCAGCTAGTTCGCACGGATTTATCCACTATGTCAACTTTGGGAGAGGAGGACGCTACATTTACAAAACTGCAATCATATCACAGACCAATGCAAAATTCTGCTGCATTGGTTTGTGATGTGCTTCGTAATCATGTGATAGTAATATAATAATAATAATAATAATAATAATAATAATAATAGGTCTGTCATTTAGCTTCACCATCTTAGCCAAACTAAAATAATCACTGTTGGCCATTTTTAGATGTTGTCGTTTCTCTAATGTAGCCCAGGGACTCTGAAATGTCCAACCCCTGAACAGGTGCTTTTTTCAGTAAAAGGTTGGGGGTGAGCATAAGTTTTTATGGTTGTGACGGTGGTAATGTGCCTATTTAAAAGAAAAAAAAGAAAGAAAGAAAAATTCAAAAAGTTCCTGACAAGAGAGCTTAGATGAAAACACAACATTTGAATGCAAAAACTAACTTTTACTATCCTGTAGGATACAGTTTAATCCATTCTTTCATTGAAGAAACATGCGCCAACATCACTGTTCCATCTAATCATGCCTCCTAAGTTAAAACATATTCAACAAGGCTGTTGCCACCAGTCAAGAGAATGTTATGGGGGACTTAATGTGGTATTCAAAAATGATTTGAGCAACCTACTGAAGAATTTGGGTATGACATTAACATATGGCAGGAAACTGGTTTTCTCTTTGTTTGTACCTCATTTCACTGCAGGAAAATTAATATGCCTGATGGCATATATAAGTCTGGCTGCGTGGATGGACTTTGAGGAGGGCTTTGCAAGGAAAATGAAAGTAACAGCGACATAATCATACCAACAGTTTCTGTACCAGTTATTTTTCACCCTTACTCAATTTATAACACCAGGGAACAAACTTGTAAACCTCTGGATCAGAATTACAACGTCCAGCTATGATTAAATCATCCATCAAAACATATCTAATCTTAATCTAATTTTTTTTTTGTTGCAAACTTTAAAAGTTAAGTCTAAATACACCAGTTAATGTTACTAAGTGGGTATTGTGACTAGCAAACATATAGCTCTCATTATCAATGCAGACTAAAAGGAGTGTTGCTGCAGATGTTTTCTTGAGAGGTTAAGAAAAACATACTGACCAAACATAGCTAATTCTATCTAGCTTACCCAAAACATGCTAGTGTAATAGTGTTAATTTCAAATCCACTGTCCACATCTTGATTGTCTTCATGAAATGCAGCAATACATTTAGCTATTCTCTCTTCTTCTTTTAGAAGTCCATAAAAAGATAACACTGTCTTCTTCTTGCTCATTCTGTTCAATTACTCAACAGCTATTCCCCATTTTTAATATGCTTTGTGTCTATTCTTCATCAAACAGTTCACTAAGCTGTCTTGTTGCCATTCAGTGGCTGTAATCTGAGTAAAGTTACATCTGATCACATTATGGGCATTCACTCTGTTGTAGTTTAAAGGCAAGCCAGCAGAAGTTACTGGATCACACTTCAGCTTTGTTTTAGTTGAGGGCTGTGGAGTGAGGGTAAACACACTGCTCCTAGCAAATGGCATATGTTCAATGTTCAATGTATCAGTGGGTGTACTCACATTTCAAACACCCATTAAAACAAACGGCTTTTGGTGTAAAACTGTGAATGGTACCAGTTGTGGGTAATGTGAAACAAAAGACAGAAATAAGCTGGATGGAGATGCATCTCCTTATCAAATCCCAACTTAGCTGCTTTGTGTATTTCCTTGAAGGGCATTTGCAGTCAAATTGCTCCCTGTGCCGACACAAACTCAACAACATTTTATGGGACTCCAGCCTTTAAGCATGCAGATGGCCTCCGGGATTTCTGTAGTACAAGGGAGCCCAACTGAGGGAGCCTGGCGCGTGAGGAATGACAGGAATCAAAGAAAGAGTGAGAAGCATGCTAGAGTCGAGTGCACTGCTGAGTGGGAGGGAGATGGCAGAAGGAGAGAGAGAAAAGGGTCTACTGAGAGCGTTACTCAGCTCTCTGCAGGGTTTATACTCAGCTGAATTAATCTGTTGTGAAATGTGCGAGAGTTGCCTGGACCCATGCCTTGTGTGCTTTGGAGACTGAGGGTAAGAGAAAGCGGATGGGTGGCTGATCTGTGGGGAGGCTAAGTCATGAAACAGAATCTGAAAAGGCAAATTCTGCCATAGGGTTCAAGTCCCTGTTTCCAAGCTATCCTCCACCCTCTGTCTGAACCCACTGCTCCACCCACACATCCACATTAAAAAAATAAATCATGTTAGCTTAGCCTTAAGCCATACAATGTATATGAGCAAATAAGCCATGGTAGCAAAAATCACTTATGAATACAGCTGGTAAATTAATCTAAGTCCTTTGTTTGACATAGTTATACCATTCTGGTAAGTTACAAAGAAACATATGTAGACATGGTGATAAATGTTATGTTAATATTAAGTTAAATGATTCTGAAATGATTAATTATGTTGGTGATGACAACTACTTGTGATGCAGTATGAGGCTCATTTGGATGCAATTCTGCCTCAAAGCCTTGTTAGCCATGAATGCTCAATAGATTAGTTGTGGGCAGCATTACATTTTCTAACAAGACAATGATATGCAACATAAAGCTAAAGTGCTTAAGGAATCAACAGAACAGGAAGCTATATTGCTAGGTGGTTGTATGTATGTGTGTAATTATCTGCATCATGATGCAGTTAGAAACATCAACATATTTACATGAGAGAAAGAGGCAGGAAAGAGGACAGAAATTCGAAAAAGATCAAGAAATGTGAGTGAGGAGCTAAGCAGAGCAGAAGTATCCAAAGGGCTCATTACTGAGTGGAAGATTTTGATCGTGACAAACTAGGACAGAATGAACATTGCATCTTGTTCTGGCTTCCTTTTCCAGCAAGTTCAGAGGACCTAGAAACAATAGTTTGTGACAGTCTCATTAGCACATTAGAAGGTGTTGTTTAGTTGTCATTTGTCTGTCCCAATGAAGGCTAATTTGGCATATGTCTCACATCCTGCCTCGTCTCTGAGCTCTCACCAGCCAATAAAAATCAGGCTGATGTTGACTCTTGTCATGTCTCTTGCCCTTTTCTCTTTTCATTTTCTCTCCACCTTTGCCTCACATCTTTTGATAATATGCTTTTATGTTCCTTTGCTGAATCGGTGATGGTGTGCATTCAAAACGGCCAGTGTGGTAATATTGCTGACATGGGATGCAGTGTGTATAGCAACACACAGATATAAAGTTATGCAACAGAACAAAAAAAAGTTGTTAAGTGAGGGTTCTCAACCTCGGGAAGCTGCATGGCTACAACAGCTCCAGGAATATACATAATTAATGTTGGTGTCACATCAAAATGGGTCAGAAGCATGGAGTTCCACTTTGTAACTTTCTGACCTTAAATATGTGTTTCTGACTCGTTTTGATGGCATACTGACATTAATTATGTATATTCTTGGAGCCAAAACTAGTTTCCCTATTGGTGCAACCAGTGCTGTCGGACTGGGGAGGGTAAATAAACAGTACTATTTACCCAGGGCCCACTGCAGGGTGGAGGCCCTTGAAAATCCTTGAAAAAAGTTTTTTGCGTTCCATTTTAAAATGTCTAATTAATCAATATGATAATAACTTTTTTTAAAATTTTGCCTGAATGAAGGTGCTGAGAGAATACATTTTGCACTAACAATAATACATTTTTAACTTTGTTCTTTGGGGGCTCCATCACCCTTCTAAAATTGTCCAAAATGGTTTAGCCCACACCTGAACAGTCTGTTCAGCTAGTTACACAAAGAGTGCAGCTAGATAGCCAGAAGAGAAAGTCATGTATTTCCCAAAGAAAGTAAAGTCTGTATATCAGAAAAAAAAAAAAAAAAAAAAAACAGGGTAAGAAAAAGAAGTGAGGAGTAACTTCTCTTTAATTTCTTAGAATGGGAGGCAAGCAGTACCTGAATTAACACAGTTTGAGCTGATATCAACAGCAGTTGTCTGTATTTAACTTGTTAGGATTCATTTGGAGAGACATCACAGATCAGAACTTAATCTAAGTTGTTACTGCAAATCATTTGATTTTATAAACCTATAAACAACTTTTATATAGATATTTTAGTTATTTCCCACTGATCAGTCATGACATATTTTGTAATTTCAGGATTATGGACATGCTACTGCACAGATCCCAGCGTATTTAATGTTGATAACAAATAATATTTCATTTTGTCAATTAATAAAATAAAACTTTCCCAACTGCTTCCGATGAGGAAGCAGAGTCTGGGGTAGCTGGTGCTGGCTCTCCCATCTCTGGGGCTGAGGTCGCTGAGGTGGTTAAAAAGCTCCTCGGTGGCAAGGCCCCGGGGGTGGATGAGGTCTTCCCAGAGTTCTGGATGCTGTAGGGCTGTTTTGGCTGACATACCTCTGCAGCATCGCGTGGACATCGGGAACAGTTCCCCTGGACTGGCAGACTGGGGTGGTGGTCCCTCTCTTCAAAAAAGGGGACCGGAGGGTTTGCTCCAACTACAGGGGGATCACACTCCTCAGCCTCCCCAGTAAGGTCTATTAAGGGGTGCTGGAGAGGAAGATCCATCGGATAGTCGAACAACGGATTGAGGAGTGTTGTGGAATTTTTAGTTATCAAAGATCACACACTAAGTAAGAATCGAACAAAGTATTATTTATTAAGAGCTGATCAGCAATGAGAGTCCCACAGTCAAAGGAGTTTGTCTGCATGAGTCTGGGCAGATACAAGTGAGCTTGGTTAATATACCAGGCATGAGCTGATAACATCACAGTAGGAGGTCATTGTTGTAATTTCCTCGACATAGCTGTCAACAAATGTTAAGGTGTCAAAAAGGGGGAAGGGTGCAAAAGGAAGCTAACTAAAGTCTTAACATTTGTTGAGTGAAAGGGGGAAGGTGTGAGAAGGAGTTCTTATCTAAATACACAGACATACAAAGTGTAACCTACAAACTATAAGGGGATATGAATAAATTTTCCATTACAATCCACCCCTTTGATTAAAATGCAACATATTAATCACACATAAAGAGAAAATTTACTCAAAGAACTTCAAACCACCATATGGAGAAATACAAGAATCACTAGTAAGCCAGTCCCAGAGATCAGTAAGGGCATCATGGATCACAGACAAGTTAACAGATGTATCAGGGACAAAGGTACAACATTGATCTCCAATCAGAGTACAAGTGTCACCTTGTGTAGCTAATAAAAATCAAGAGCCATCTTGTTTTATAGAGACATTATTCTCAAAGCCTAAACTTCTTTTTGCAGCAAACTAAAGCCAGAATCTACTAGAGGTTAAATTTTTCAAAGAGATTGATAGATCTTCCACAGTCCATGCTAGTTCCCCAACCCCCCACCAGGGCAAAGCCATCATAAATCCTTTCATCTGTGGAGAGAAGATACCGCGTTTAACAGATGGGGGTGATAAAAGGGGTCAGGAAAAGGCCGCAATGTTTAAACACAAGAACCCTAAACCCCACTCTGTAGAAAGAGAACAGTCAGGGAATAAATCACAAGAATTTAAGGTGAACGAGTCAGAGCGTTTGGGGCAAGGTGAGGATATACATGAGACAGGAGTGTCTTAAAGAGAATAGTGTATCTGTCCCGTTTCGCTAAAAAAAACAGTTCTGGATAAAACACATGTGGAGTTTGTATTGCTGGAAATTCAGTGTTGTCATGATGCTGAAGAGTGTGGTCGTCTCGGTGGTGCTTCCTCAAGGAGGGTGCTTCTGTCCCCTGCAGTCATCTGGCGGGTTGGGACGAAGCTAGGGTGTGTTGTGTTGGGCGAGGCCCGGTTGGATCCAGGCATCAGAGGAGGAAGGCGACAAGGATGAAGAGGATGACGCACGACCATCCCCTCACGGCAGTCTGGGTGTACTTCATGTTGTCACGTGGAGAATGGACTATCTCGCACGGGGCTGACCTCAGGGATTATTCTGCCCTGTGGTTGAGAGGTCAGCTGGAGCTGGGGTTGGTGTACCTTGGAACCTCCTACAGTGGGATATGTGAATCCACGTGGACCTTTCAGCGACCTTCACTGCTGTATGAGTGACCAACAGGACCTGGAATGGACCCAGCCACCTTTCAAAACGCCAGTGCTTTCTTCTCATCTCCCAGACCAAGATCCAGTCTCCCGGAACCAAGGAGTGGAGCAGATCTGATGCTGGCGTGGCAGGCCTTCCTTACCCACACTGTGTACCTGTGAAAGAACTTTCTGTTCAAAAGGAATCAGAGATGTTATTTAGAATATCACCTCCCTTTTGTCACATGGTCCACCCCATGTGACAACCTAGCAAACCATGGGAAGAAATGACAAGGAAGAATGATAAGAAAGGCAGGGTTGTCCATCAGTAGCGCGCACAATACCTGCAAAACCAGGGGTGTATGGAGGAATAGTCAATTTATCAAAAACTGATATACATCCCATCTGTGTAAATATGTCACATTATCCTAGATAAGAGTGAAATTGTACACAAAACATTAAAATTCTTGTATGCTTGAATCCTGAAGTTGCCTGTTCCGGCATCCCCCTGTAAGAACAATCCTCATCAGCATAAGCACATGTGTACATGGTGATATATTCCACTCCACCTGTAAAGGTTTATCCCAAAATGTCATGAGGGTCAAGTCATTTTTGATTTTTAAAATGCACATACACATATTTTACAAAAAGAGATGTAGAGTAGACGTCTCCTCCTCCTGTAAACAGATTATCAGTCCTGCTTTTCATGACAATAAATGTGTGTAGCTGTTAATGGCAGCAGAATTAACAGCGTTATAAAACAGCAATCAGCCTTCTGTGGAAACAATCCTGGATAAGAACCTGCTGGAAGAAAAGTTCATTCAATATCAGTCCATCAGTGGTTTGTCGTCAGGTCAGAGTCAGAAAACTTTGTCAAAGTCACGTCAGTTGTTCTGCGCAGAAAGGCCAAATCAGAGCAGGTCAATTTTCCTGCATTCATGAGGATCCTTAAAGTTCATTTTGAAATTGTTTAGAAAACATTAATTGTTTTGGAGATTTTTATTATTAATGCTTTCAACTCCAAGATGATATGGACGTAAACCCAATTAAAATTCTTTTAATGATGTGTCCATCATCAGCCAAATTTGCTCGAGCAGCGCTTTCCTCTTTTAGTCTTTTACAAAACCCTTTTTTTTTTCATTATTATTATTTGTATAAGAGAATCAGTTTAAAATATCCATGGATATCAGACCAATATGAAACAGGTTTTAATTTTCTTCTGGTATCTCAATGGTCATCTTATAGTGCATTTTCCTGTTTTAATGCAGAGCTAACAATGACCTAAAAGTAATTTTATCTGCCTCAACATTTGTTGTTTTAGTTTTTTAAGGTTTTCTTTGTTCTACTAAAAGTAATTTGCATACAGTTACATCTGATGACAGTTAATAGAGGAGCTCCTTAACGTAATTTAATTCATACATCAGCATTTTCTTTAGGTCTTAGGAAATTCCCTCTAAGCAATCTATTTATTGATTCATCTGTTTTCAGACAGATTTCAGATTTTTTTAGTTTGCTTGACTGAAAAATAAATCTATTATGTTTTCAGTTTGTATCTTTAAAACTGTTTCAGATTCAATTCTTGTTTAATATAGATTATAGATACAGTACCAAGAGTACTAAAACCCTAATCTAAGCCATTTGTGAAAGATAAAAATTTAAATAATCAGGACCCAGAGACACATGAACGGTTTTGGTGCAATTCACGCACACACTTAAGGTTTTCAGGAAATCAGGGGACTTGCGGTTTGCATCACCACACAGAACCAAGCATGGAAACTGCCATTCAGTATTACAGAAATGTACATAAGGATCAGTATGTTGGCATTTCCACCTCTGGCAGGAAGGTTTTACTCACTCTCACTACTTCAGCTGTAGTAATGAGAGAGATACCATCTTATCTGATCCTGGGTCAATAGTTAGCCGGTAATCTGGAGAAATATAAATTCATGTGTCAGTGAGTAACCATTAGAATGCATCTGAAGGGATAAAATAAATAAAACATTATTTTCATCCCGTTTTACTCATTTTCTTCTCCTCTATAAATGAGCCGATCAATGTTGGATAACTGAGGAAAGGTTGTTGCCACCAGCTTGCTAAGCATGTTCTGTTCTTTCTAAATCATGAAAACAAACAAGACAGGGTTAGTAGCTCATCATTTCATGTTATGTGATGTCAGTAGCAAGCAAGTACTTCGTTGCAGTGAGCGTGCGTGTATTTGTGTATGTAAAGGTGTCTCTAGTTCCAGCTGTGAACTAGTCTTTTGTGTGTGAAATGTCTAGACGTGAAGCTTCTTCTGTTTACTCTTTAACACTTTCTTTCCATAACGATGTAGATCTGTTTAACTTCAATAAAGATTTTGAATTAAATCATTAATTATTTGTGGTAAGAAATCAGAACAATCTCACCATCATTGTTTTAACTGGTCACATGACTGCTTCCATCCCCGAGTCAGCTCTGCCGTGGATCAGTCAGACGGCAAACCGCCTTTTGATTTTATGGCCAATGACCCTTTTTCACCACGTGGATGTTCTCTCTCTGGTCAGTAGAACCGGATGGTTTTTCAACCTCGGGTCTTCAGCACCCACCTCTCGGTTCGCCCCTCAAAGTCCAGCGGCCATGCCACCTCGGAGCTGGACTACAGAGCTCACAGTCAGTTTCTTGTCCCAGTTCAGTCTTCTTGTCCTCTGAACAAAACGCATGATCAGGAGCGTTGTGGAGGATGGTGTCCTACCATCCAAAAACAGATGTTTACCCGTCCATCAAACATCTGGTTTCAGTCTCTTTGAAACTAGGATATTGTTGGATATCAGATGTCTTTGTTTCTTCTCTTGAATCTTGTAGAACATCGGGTGGTGTTGGTAGATATGGGCATCCGTATCAGTTCGTAGGACATGGTGGTGATAGAAATTTTAGATATATATATATACATATATATATATATCGGTGGGTCTCTGCTGACTTTTATCCAGGCGGAAGAACTGAGTCGGGTCAGGTATGCAGCCTGTGAGCTTCAGGAGAGGGTGTCTCCGACGGAGACGGAGGAAGGAGGAAAAGAAGAAAAAGAAAATAGGGTCAATATTTATCCTACAAAGATTATGCATGTGTCTGAGGAAAGTTGCAAGTGTTTTCTCTCAGAGATTTGACAAAGCTAAAAAATAAATCTTCTGTGTGTGTATCTAATTTCCTTTAAGGTAAAAATTGTTTATGTTTGACAAGTTTTTTTTTTTTAAAAGAGCACACAAATTAAGTAGAAAGAACACAATAAAATTAAAGCATTGTGATGAAGGTGTCTGGAAGAAAGGACTGAAAGTCTTATAAAAATATTTTATAAATGCAAATACAAGCCAGCTGAGACTCAAAAACTATGTTTTTTCAAACAACCAGCTTTTACAACCCGAAGGTGTCCTTGTATGTATTAAATATTCTGGAGCAGAGCAAAACATTTCCTCAGCCTGATCAGATCATTTTTCATTATCTGGATCTTTTCCAGACGTAATTTTAGCATCTCCTTCTAATTTAGTTTTTTCTGTAAAAAGTACCCATTTTATTTCTTCATGAGATTTCTCAATCCTACTTAAACTGTTAGACAGTGCTTCATTATTACCGGCAGCGTGTCCTCTCTGTCTGCTGCTTCGGAATGTGAGAGAAATCTCCAACCACACACTTTAACACTTTAACTCTTTCGTTATCTTCTTATTATTTGGTATCATTATTTTTCCCTTTTATGCTTTAGCAATACACTTATTTTATGTAATATATTTATTTCTTCTTTAGTTATTTAATAAGGTGCACCTATTTGACATTTTCATATATTTATTTTATTACTTATATATATCCTTAAATATTATTGTTTGGCCCTTTTATTTATTTATTTAATTTTTCCTTTGTTACATATTGGGGGTCCCATTCACCCTCCCTCTCCTTACCAGCTGTGTTCCCTTATGCAACTAGGACGTCTCCAAGTTGGATTTTTCTCACTTCGAGTAGTCCACACTCAGGCACAAAAATTACTAAAAAGCCTCTTACTTCCACCACCGGACTTAACCTACCCTACCGCAGTAGAATAGTGACCTACCCTGCTTTCGCAGAATAGTGAAACCTATCTTGTCTTCACAAGATAGTGGGATTCCTACCCTATTTTCATAAGATAGTGAGAGAAGGAGTGGTAAATGGGAGTCCAATATGAAAACTTCTCACCGTGTGTGATTCTGGATGCTGCTCCACACGCAGACTTCGTTCTGGATATCAGTGGTGCCTGAACGGAGTCCCTCCACCGTCCCCTGTTGGTTAAGGCTGACCCAGGGGCTGAAGTATCCTTCAGGATGCACAATCACGGGTTCTGGTCCTCCGGTCAGTCACTCAAGATATCCTGCCGACAACGCCAAATTGTTGTGGAATTTTTAGTTATCAAAGATCACACACTAAGTAAGAATCGAACAAAGTATTATTTATTAAGAGCTGATCAGCAATGAGAGTCCCACAGTCAAAGGAGTTTGTCTGCATGAGTCTGGGCAGATACAAGTGAGCTTGGTTAATATACCAGGCATGAGCTGATAACATCACAGTAGGAGGTCATTGTTGTAATTTCCTCGACATAGCTGTCAACAAATGTTAAGGTGTCAAAAAGGGGGAAGGGTGCAAAAGGAAGCTAACTAAAGTCTTAACATTTGTTGAGTGAAAGGGGGAAGGTGTGAGAAGGAGTTCTTATCTAAATACACAGACATACAAAGTGTAACCTACAAACTATAAGGGGATATGAATAAATTTTCCATTACAGGAGGAGCAGTGTGGTTTTCGTCCCGGTCGTGGAACAGTGGACCAGCTCTACACCCTCTTCAGGGTCTTTGAGGGGGCATGGGAGTGTGCCGAACCAATCTACATGTGCTTTGTGGACTTGGAGAAGGCATTCGACCATGTCCCCCAGGGACTCTTGTGGGAGGTACTCCGGGAGTATGGAGTGCTGGACCCGCTTGTATGAGCTGTGCGGTCCCTGTACGACCAGTGTCAGAGTTTGGTCCGCAGTGCCGGCAGTAAATCAGAGTAGTTTCCAGTGCGGGTTGGACTCCGCCAAGGCTGCCCTTCGTCACTGATTCTGTTCATAACTTTTATGGACAGAATTTCTAGGCGCAGCCAAGGTGTTGAGGGTATCCAGTTTGGTGGCCTCAGGATTGGGTCTCTGCTCTTTCTGGATGATGTGGTTCTGTTGGCTTCATCAGGCCGTGATCTTCCGCTCTCACTGTAGCGATTCGCAGCCGACTGTGAAGTCTCATTCCTCACCTATGGCAACGAGCTGTGGATAGTGACCGAAAGAATAAGACTGCAAATACAAGTGGCCAAAATGAGTTTTCTCCACAGGGTGGCCGGGCTCTCCCTTAGAGATAGGGTGAGGAGTTTGGTGATCCAGGAGGGGCTCAGAGTAAATCCGCTGCTCCTCCACATCGAGAGGAGCCAGATGAGGTGGCTCGGGCCTCTGGTTAGGATGCCTCCTGGACGCCTCCCTGGTGAGGTGTTCCGGGCACATCCCACTGGAAAGAGGCCCTGGGGAAGACCCAGGACACACTGGACGGACTACATCTCTTGGCTGGCCTGGGAATTCCTCGAGATCCCTCCGGATGAGCTGGTGAATGAGGCCGTGGAGAGGGAAGACTGGGTTTCCCTGCTTAGGCAGCTGCCCCCGCGACCCGACTTCAGATAAGCGGAAGAAAATGGAAGGATGGATTTCCTAACTTACCCAGGAGAAAAGGGGTGGCAACACAAACAGTTGGAAACAATTACTTATAATAAAAGTAAATTTATTTACAATGTGTGTTAATATGCAACAAAGAAATCGTTTACCAAACAAACAAAAAACAAAGATCTGTAATTCATATATATATATATATATATATATATATATATATATATATATATATATATATATATATATACACACATCTCATGTCATACAGATGATCGCTATATCAATGTTTGATCAATATGTTTTAATTGGTTTGATGTAGCAGACTTTATCATTGTAAGGAGGGTTTCTTTGGTCAGTTTTTCTGATGTCACCAAAGAGATAATGAGGCCACCTGGAGACAAATTTCTTTAGTAGAACATACACTTTTAATGCAGTGTAAACAGGGTCTGATGCCTGATTTAAGACACAGACAGTGTTCTTATATATTATCAAGTACATACCAGGCTTCATATTTCTGGTGATGGTCCAGAGAGAACATATGGACTTCAGATGTTCTGGCGCCTTGTTGACATATAGATAAAAACCCCTATAAGTAAATATCTCAGTGAAATGTAATGCCAATGTTACGAACAGCTTTAATCAGCTACACAAAAAAAAAAAAAAAAAAATCATCCTATCAGTCACTGAATTGATCTGTGGATGTGGATTTAAAGTGTTTTTTTTTTTTTTTTTTTTTTTTAATTTTTATTATTTAAAAGGAAAACAAAAGGCTCTTGTAAAATGGCAGAGGCTCTCCTCTGCTCAGTTGTGGGCATTGAGTGTGTCATCTTGTTATTCTTGATAGGTGGGCAGGTGTGTTGGGTCTGTCAGCACGTATTCAGAGAAAATGTGCTCTCCACACACTCTGCTTTCATCTGGGGAGAGAGGCACCCCACAGCACATAGAAATGACTGATGTTTGTTTGTGGGTGCATGCATGCGTGGGTGTGAGTGTGTGTAGAGTTCAGCTTCATATTTTATTGGCACTGTGGTCCTCATGAACACACCATCTTGTAAATAAGATTTGTGGGTAGTATTAGTAGTCATTGTGATTCTGGAGTATTTTAAAGATCTGCATTTCTGTTTTCTTTTTTTATTTCCGCTGTCAGGGCTCAGTGGTTAGCAAGTGTTTGGCAGGTTGGAGCGCTCAGGTCTCATCCCTGCCTGCAGGTGAAGGTTTAGACAGCTAAAAGTTAGAGTCTGGGGATTTACAGAGATGGGTAGGATGAGAGAAAAGGGCAGTTATTTGTATATATACTGCTGTAATGCCTGCATTACATCGTCACACAGCCTCAAAGATGACTGAGCTTGTCTATATTACTAAAAATTAAGTGCTTGATATATGACACCTGCACTTATTTTGTCTGTATTTTCCTTATTTTGATTTAATTCCCTATCAAAGTTTCTCTTTCCCAATCTTCTCCATATTGACATGGTTTTGCTGCATATTTTTGCTTCTATGCAGAAATGTTCACCTGCTCGCATCCATGCACAACCATCTGTGTAGGTAGTCAGGGGTCACACAGGGTGACCCAGATTGATAATGCAGCATGCCAGCAGCAGAGAGCTGTCAGTACCATTACTAACATGGCTTCGCCATCCAAAGCTGTTGCCAACTGAAACAACAGGCTGTGAGCCATGTGAGTGAGACTGTGCAGCATAGCAACAGTCTGCTGGGAGGGAGCGACACCCCACTGTCTAAGCTGATTTGCCACAGTCAGGTGAAACAAGCTGATGTTTCTGGAAGAGTTTTTTTTTACCTTTGTATTAGATGCTGGTCTGGTTTAGAAACTGGGGTTCTGAGTTCTTGTGGAATATATCAAAAGCAGAGAGCCCAGCAGGACATTGCCCACTAAGTGAGTAGTAAACAGTCATATTGATATTTAAGGTCTGAAAAAAACATTCCTGCTTCAAAATTGCTGTTTGCAGCATCAGAACGAATGTGGTCTTTTTTCCATTGTTCTTTCTCAGATTGGACCATAATGAGTGACTATATTTATACACCCACATATACACACACTATATGTACACACACCTGCACACACACCAGAAGATGATACAGAATTAATTAGGACAGATCAACCGTGGGAAAAGAAAAGAAACGCAGTGTACAAATATACAATGTGAGAGATATTTTTAAAATGAAACTGGAAATGCATCATGAGAAAAAGCACAAGTCATGAAAGGATGATGATGAGCTGAATATTTTATATTTAGATTTATTTAACAGCAAAATTACCAAAAGTTTACATTCACTGTGTTAAACTGTAATTAAATTATGATAAGTAATGATGCTGCGTTTACTTCAGCCTGAATATTAAACCTGAATATTTCATGAGTATTTCATTTACATGGCAGATTTTCTCCAATATACAACTGTTATTTAGAATACTGTAAAATAGTCTCTAAATACCTTAGTTGTTTTAATAACTACTGTTTCCATCAGTGTTACAGTCTAAAGAAAAACTGACTGAACTCTGAATATTTATCTACAGATTTAGAACAAAATATTAAAATAATAAGAAAATAGTTCTGATTATTTTTGTAAAACAGCAGGTGTAACAACAAAGTTTGATTTTTGGCAGAAAATAGTGATTTACAGTGTGTAAAATGTAGACAAAAACAGAATGCAGTTTTACTTATAAATCTCATCAACTCATATTTTATTCCCAGTAGAACATAAACAACATATCAGATGTTAAAAGTGAGATTTTTTACTATTTCATTGAATATATGAGCTCATTTTGAATTTGATGGTAGCAATACATCTGTAAAAAGTAGTTCCAGGGTGATGTTTAACATTGTGTAACATCCTCTCTTCTTTTAACATCTGTCTGTAAAAATCTGGGAAGGGAGGAGACCAGTTAGTGGAGTTTAGGGAGAGGAATGTTGTCCCATTCTGGTCTGATGCAGGATTCTAGCTGCTCTACAGTCCTGGACCTTGGTTGCTGGGTTTCTGCTTTCATGGTGCTCCAGATGTTGTGTACTGGTGAAAGGTCTGGACTGCAGGCAGGCCAGTTCAGCAGCCGGACTCTTCTCCTGTGAAGCCATGCTGTTGTGATGGATGCAGGATGTGGTTCAGCATTGTCTTGCTGAAACCTGCAAAGTCTTCCCAGAAAGACACGTTGTCTGGATGGGAGCAGATGTTGCTCTAAAACCTCCATGTACTTTTCAGCTTTGATGGAGCTTCACAGATGTGGAAGCTGCCCACGCCATAGGCACTAATGCAGCCCCATCCCATCAGAGATGCAGGCTTTTCACCTGTTTACTGATAACAAGCTGGATGCTCCCTCTCCTCTTTAGTCTGCAGGACACGCCATCCATGATTTCCAAAAAGATTTTAAATATTGATTCATCTAATAATAATAATTTCCAGTAGAAAATTGTTTGTTTTTAATGCAGTGCTGCCTGAGAGCTATAAGATCACAAACATCCATTTTTGACCTTCAGCTTTGTCAAATGCACACAGAGATTCCTCCCACTACCCTGAATCGTTTGACGACAACATACACATCACAATTTTAAAATGAGGAACATTTTACTGAAACTGTTCGACAATTTTTTGACTCAATTTGTCTCAGATTGGTGAATCTCTACCCATCTTTACATCTAAGAGACTCTGCCACTTTAAAATTGCTCCTTTTATACCCAGCCATGTTCCTGATATGTTGCCAGTTAACCTTTTTAGTTGCCAAACACTCAAGTTGTTTTTTGTTTGTACCAGTTATTTTTCCAGCATTTTGTTGCACCTGTTCCAAGCTTTTACAGGTGTGCCACTGCCATCAAATTAAAAATGATTTTCCATGAAATGATCTATTATTTTCCATGAAATGATCAATTTCTCAGTTCCAACATCTGATTTATTATTTATGTTCTAATTGGAATTTTAAAAAGTGGTTTCATGAGATTTGTAAATCATTCCATTTTGACTCTACTCACATTTTACACAGCATCCAAGCTTTTCTGGAACTGGGGTGATAGATTTAGTCCGTCTTAAATTGTCTTTTAGTTTTACTCGTAATTTAGTTTTATTCTAGTTTTAGTCAATTAATTAAAATAATGTTAAGGTCGACCAAATCTACAGTAGATTTCCCCAACTGTAATATTACATGCAAGGACAATACATCATTTTTAAGAGATAATTAAATGACACATCCATTATTCTAAGGTGTTTTTTTTAACTTGTACTACTTATTTTATATCTTAAATTTGTGTCAGTCAGTTGCTGCCATCTCAGATTAATTATTGATACGTCACTCAGTTGTAGTGTTAACATGGCAGCTCTGGCGTCTTTAAGTCTGCAGGCTTGTACCTGTAGCTCATAATATAGTGATACATGTTTAGTTTGCATGGACTTTGTGATTGCTGGTGTGTAAATGACCCTTCAAATCCATTGTATCTTCTAGTGACTTCTCCCAGGTGCTAACATTATCAAGATGACACTGTTTAGCCATTCACACCTGGTTGCAATCACTTACTGCTCACGCTGTACATACAGTATGCTCCCTGCTTTGTTTTCTGTCACATCATTGCCTTGAGTTTGTTGCTGCCGCTTTCCAAACTCTCTTCATGTTGTTTGGATTTTGTGTCTTTGGGACTTTGTTTGATTTTCAGCCAAGCAAATTTTTTTCTATTCTTGTTGTTGTCACTGGTTGCTCATCAAGTCCAAATGTTCTTTGTTATTGGATTTCTATTTTCAGCCGTCTGCAGTGTCCAAAGTTTTTTTTTTCTTTTCTTTTGGAAATATGAATGTGTTATTTTTCTTAGTCTGCACAGGGGTCCTCTTCTACACCTCAACCATCACAGAAAGAGGTGATTTAATGAAGAAATCATGTAGATTTATGAAAGTAAAAGGCATCCTTCAGTTTAAATTTGCAGCATGTTAAGTGAAATCCCAGAGAGAAGTGATAGATGATCTCTAATATGAAAAATGCTTGTGGAGGTAGTCCAGGGATGGAGGCATTAACCATCCACCAAGGTCTACACTGAAATATTTGCATAGAAATTGGATGAGTGGCATTGAAATTTGATACAGACCTTTTTTAACCCTCTTGTTTTTCCACCATTATCACCTGAAATCATTTGTGGTTTTCTTTAAAATATCTAACCAAAAGCTAAATTGAATTGGATTAAATTTAATGTGGATAAACAATTAATTCTAATCTCTGCTTCAGTAACTTTGCAAAAGTGTTCCTCCATGGAGAAACTACCTTGAGAGGTTCACTATTAGACTGATTACTTAGCTGATACATGTGTTCACGTTTCTCACATTGCAATTCAATCTGCACGGAGGTTATTACTGAGGTGAGACATCGAGAAGATGTTTAATGACAAAGCAAAAACAATGGTAAAATTGTGACCATTTGTCATGTTTGATAATGTAATTTCCTTTGCAGACAGTAGCAACTGTTGTATTTTATGATACTGACACTAATTATATCAGTGTTATTCAACACTCAGTCATTTCACCAACATATAACAATGCATTTGCAATAGATTACTGATGATTTATGAGATGTAGCATTTTCACTGTAATGGAGGTTTTAATAACAGTGAGTTGAAGAAAAATTGTACACATTTTCGCTTCACTATTCTTGTTCTCACATATTTGACTTCGTTGGTGCACGAGTGACAAAGGGGACTGCTGCCAGTGTATGGAGATGAATGTTTTTCTGCCTCTGCACATGGCCTGATCTGCCTTGCTTCAGCCTCTCTTACATCATGGCACGTGCCTCGGGGCTTTCTCTTTACAGAGCAGCCTTTCTGTATTTAGAGCCTGATTTATACACAAACACTCACAGCAAAAGGAAAGGCAATGAGTGCTCTTTCCCCCACCACAAATGCTAGCAATATAATCATCTTCCCACACTTCCATGTGCCTTTAAGGATAGCATTGAGAAGAGCAGGAGGAAAAAAAATATCTTAAGAAAGAAAGCAGCAATTGCTAAGACACAAGTAAATGTAAAACAGAAAAAGGGATAGTTTTAAGTCTGCAGGACCTAACCAGTTCAAAGTTACATAATGGTGAAAAGAAGCCTCTTTTTTTGTCCTCCTCAGCTCATCTTTTAGTTCCTGGTTACCATTTTAATCGCATGCCTAGTCTTCCACTCAGCACGCCCTGTAAGATTTGCAATCGACACCCTGCAGATTCTGTGGCTAGTGAAGAGGAATCCATGTGGTAACGAGGGAAGAAATTAAAAATAACTCTTATTTTAGCTTTTCTCTTTCTCTGTCTTTGTTCTCAGGTTGTTAGAGAGCTCGTTGCTCAATGCAGAAGTGAAGGAAGGAGAGATCCTGCCTCCTACCATTCAGCGGCTGATGAAAGGATACAACAAGTACCTGAGGCCTTTCTTTGACAGTAAGGAAACTGCAGAGACATGCAGACATGGAAATGACAGAGCACTTTGGGGCCATGTATATTTGACAGAAAGCAGAAGGGGAATCATTTTGCACATTTATACTTGCCTGTCTGGTTATTAATAAACTGATAAACATATATGTAAATGTAATTGAATTAAATTTAAAATTTCTGTGCTGCATTTCAGCAAAAAGAAAATGAATGTCAGCTTTTCTATGACACCAGCATTAAGGTGTATGTGCATAACTGACCTGAATACTAATTTAAATCTAAAATGATGTTGTTAGTTGTCTAAGACGTCATGATTCACCCTCTTAATTTCCACCAGGCGGTTTATTTACTTGCTGTAGAGAACATCTGTCTGGGCATACACCTTCACAAACAATGCTATGTCATCCACAGCTAATCCTGTGCTGCTGTTTTTGTTCTGGGGTCTGAGAAACCGTCAAAATATGATTATGGTTTGTTTACTTCTTGTTAGATCTGTAGTAACACCTTGCATTTCACCAAGGCAAATGCTGTTAATCACCAGCACTCCTGCCTTAAAACACAAGGCAAACAGTGACGCTGAAAGCACCTGCATACCTAAACATGTGCATCCTTTCTGCTATAAATGTAACCTCACAAGAATGATCCAGCACTTTGAGGGGTACTTATTTATATAACAGAAGTTGCCACTCTCTATATTTTTCTCTCTCTAAAACTAATCTCCTGCAGACGTTTAATGCAACTTACTTATGCAACGGTGGACACATGTGTCTGCATGCTGATAAAAAGGCTCATTAATCTAGTTCACTGTTATAAAGACTGCTAAGTGTGAAGGAAAAAGAACAAGTAGATGAATCAGAAAGGTAGAAAAACTTTTACACCCTTTTCTGATGGTGATTCATGGAGAACTAATCCTTTTGAAGCGTTTACACTCCACATGCTGCAGCTGTTGAGACATGTGGGGCGGCTTTGGCATGTTTAACTATGCTGTCCTTCAGTAACTTCTCAAAATATAACATCATTCTTTCTTATAATTTTTTCCAGTAAATCCTCTATATACCTACATACAATCAGAACAGCAATATCCAATTTCTGTCCTCAAATCCACATCCTGCTGGTTTGAGATCTTTCCCTGCTTCAGCACTTATGATTGAATGAAAGCTTCTAAGTTGACAAGCTGCTGGAAGAATCCATTTGCTTTGAATCAGGTTTGTTGGAGCAGGGAAACATCTAAACCCTGCAGAACAGTAGCCTTTGAGGACTGGATTGAGGCATCCCTGAGTTAACAGCTGACATGAAAATGCATATTATAACTGTACCAGTCCCACAGTGTGTTATCATATGTGGGGAAGTTTAGTGACAGATTTTTTTCTTGTGTGCAGATGGTCCTGTAACAGTTGGGATGAGCCTGGACATTGCCAGCATTGACACCATCTCGGAGATCAACATGGTAAGATTTACTTCATGGATTTGTGTGCTGACTAATGCTTAGATTTAACTAAGAGCTCAAAACTGATCAGGAGCAACAACCAACCTCTGCTGAACTACACCTAAAGTCTAATCCTGACCCTTTTCAGACTGTCTCTGTTTATACATGAAACACTTCAAAAGTCTCATAAACAGGTGAAGCAACATTTGCTTTTTCTACAGACAGCATTTACAGTAAAAATAGATAAATGGTGAATACAGATGTACTGATATGTATTTATTGTGCTCCTAACTACTTTGCTGGTGGTCAGTGACCTGGATTGACAACTGTTAAATTATACAGAGCTTTCAGAGCTCTTTAGTACCAATGGAGCATGGTTTAAATGCCACAGTCTAATTTCCCAACGTTCTAATTCAAACATTACAAAGAGTGAGAAGAATGAAAAATATCCCAATAGAAGCATAAAATTAGTTTAGCAAAAGCAACTAAATATATTTTGCATTTAAAAGAAAATAAAAATGGAAGCAAGCAAATAAATAGAGAAAACTGTATGAACTCTATCAGCCTTCAACTAAAAAAAGATGTCTAATTTAATAGAGAAATGTGGTGAATAATGTTATAAAATTTTAATGAACTAAGAATTGCAGACCTTTAGAAAAGAAAAACTGTTTCACTTGCTTAGTTTTAATACACATGAGGGTAATGTTCTTCAGCCTTCTGGATAGGCTGCAGCTGTCTGAATCCCATAAAGACACCATCCCAGCGGTTACACATGTCAGATAAAACCACAGCAACATTTTCCTTCATCTAGCTTGGAAAAAAATCCTTTGATTCTCACTGTTTTGTGAGATATTTGTGGGTTGACTATGTGATTTGGTTTATCTGGTTGTTAGATTTTAGGTCTTAGTTCATAATCAGCGAACACTGTGCTCTAGTCTTTCTTATTTTTAATTGAGGTTTCTTGTAGAAAATGCTGGAACATTCATTGATTTCTTTCCTTGCTGTATCATGCTGTGATGCTCTTATGGAAAGTTATGGAAAGTCCATAATAGAAGTTACAAGGACCCATTACCTTGTTTTTTTTTTACCTTTTTTAACTTTTTTACCTTATTACCTTGTTCACAGTTGTATTCAGTCCATGTAGTTGATTCGCTCTCTTTTTGTTATTGTTTGTATTTAGATTATTTAGATGCTTAATCATGGTAAAATATTGTGAGAGTGCAGCAACACTTCACACTAACTTAATGGGAAAAACAAACAAACAAGCAAACAAAACCAAAAAACAAAAACATGCAGAACTGGGACAACTTTTTACCACTTTGCTGTCAGGTTAAAATTAAAAGACTTGAAAAACTTCTCATCTACAACTCCATTGGATAAAAAGAGATCAGCATTTGTTTTCAGTTGCTTTAGTCTTTAATTTTTTAGTACTAAGTCTAAAATTGTGTCTCGGGGTGAAGCTCTTGGTGTTGTTAATATATACTGCTTATATATGACCACTAAATCTTTGTGATTACATTGAACTTTCTTTCATATAACCTAACAGAGATGCTGATCTGGCATCTGCATCAATCATTCACTGATTTCTTGATCTAAATTGTGAGAATAACCTCTTTCTAGCTTTGTTTATATAGTGTTGTTAAGATCAACTTGTACCTGTAAGACCAGCTGTGTGACACAATTGACTACATGAACATTTGTGTGAATAACTATGTTGGCATAGTTTGCCTGCATAAGATCTGTAGCTGTGGTACGATCCCTCTGTCATCAGGAATACAACCAGTTCTCTTACTTCTTTAAGCACCCACCAGTTCACTCATTATGAGTATGAATCCAAAGCATTTAGAAGTTCTACTTCACCAAATACTAGTCTTTGAATTCCTTTGAAATTTAAAATTTCTTCTTCTTTCTTTTATTTCCTTCCAATAAAATTGGTTTGTGTTGGACTTTTTGCCCAGTGACATTTTCTTTTACTACCAGAGCTCATGACCAAGATGAAAAGTACTACCCAGAGTGCATGAGCCAGGACATTTTTCCTCTTCCTTGTATTATGTTACACCAAATATAGAGTATACTTAACAAGGAAGCTTCATTAGATATGCAGGCTGTCAGATGTCATCAGAGCTACACAAAGATGCCCATCATTCCAGACAAAAACATATCAATATTAAAGATGTGACTTATCACTGCAACAACAAAACAAAAACAGAACTAAACTTACCAGAAAACTCAAATATGAAAGGACAACACTGACAGTGGTTAGGACGCTATGCTCACATTTTGTTGTTGGAAGACATAATAAACTGTTCAGTACTCCCACATGACATGATAAACAGAATTTTAAAAATGAATGTGCTGCAGAAAAATATGTTCGGTGCTTCAAAAATCCTGAGCAGACCTGGTGACTTTGAGCAATGCTGTGGATTATTGTTGCCCCGGACACAAAGGGGAGGGGGTTTGGGATCAGATGCCATCGAAAACCAGTAAGGTTAAAAGGGTTAATAATACTAAAATATTAACACATATATAATAATAATAAAGCTTCAAGCTGCCTAGTGAAAATCAAATAGAAGTATGGAAAGTTTGAGCTGTAAAAACCGGACTCATCTGTCAGCATATTATTGACATGTCTGGTCTAAAAGTCTCTCTGATGTTAACTCTGGGCCTCTGATCTTGCAGGACTACACCGCCACCATATTTCTCCGCCAGCGCTGGACGGACGAGCGTTTGGTGTTTGAGGGCAACAAGAGCCTGAGCCTCGATGGGCGGTTGGTGGAGCTCCTCTGGGTCCCAGATACATTCATTGTGGACTCCAAGAAATCCTTCCTCCATGATATCACCGTGGAGAACAGGCTGATCCGCATCTTCCCCAACGGGACTGTGCTTTATGCACTGAGGTAGGACAACAAATGAGCATCGTTGGTTACACTTTTTTTAGTCTTTTTTTTTTCTATGATTCAAATAGTAAAAAAGTATGTCAGAGGATGAAAAAGAAGTGTGGATTAAATAAATGATTTGATTACAGTGCTGGGTTTTGCCACACTGTTACTCGACTAGTACAGGAGCATGTGCACTGTCAACACAGAGCTGTGAGCATCTCATTAGGAGTCAGGAAACTGATTTCATGCAGTGTGTAAAAAAGGCTTTTGCAAACTTCTCAGGCATGCATTTTCTTGCCACATGTTTGTGCCTTGAAAGAGCTGTCCATGGTTCTGATCTGAATTCTCAACTTAAGCTTGCATCCAGCATAGTAGCAGTTGCACATGTTATGGTTACACACAAAGAAGTTGACAGCAGCACTTGATGATTTCTTATTTGGAATGTGCCTTTGTGCCTCCTCATCTTCATGGACCATTGCCTTTACACAGCGAGCTGAACACTTGGGTCATTGTTGTGACAGAGGAAATATGGAGCAGAATATGGCTCAACAGTCGGAGAGCAAGACTAGTGAGAATAAAGAAAACAAGACCAAAAAGACAGTCAGGAGAGGCATGGCCACCTCGGGGAATTGGAGCTGTGAAAAAGGGCAGAGTGCAGGGAGAAATATGAGGTGATAGAGGAAGAGGACAGCTGTGTTAAATGTTTCAGTGCTGTTCCAGAGGGGAATAAATGATGAAGCACTGAGATTATTGTATCCAAAGGCTGAGCGGATAGGAGGAGAAACTGTGTGATACTTTTAAATCTCAGGCGTGTCTGTTTTATATTTTTGTTGTTCTAAAATATTGTTTGGTTGGAAATCTGAAATCCAAGTTTAAGCACCAAGAAGACAGGAGCTGCTGGGTGAAAGACGACTTGTGGTAAATTGATCGAGTAAAGGCTAGAATGCCTACAATGGTTTTCTGTTGGTCACTTAAATATTCCATTTTCTAAGTCAGGGAGCCACATTTCATGATTTACAGACAATTCAGTACAAGCATTTATTCATTTGTTTGTGTGTTTATTGCACAAAATGAATTTCTCTTTTAGTCATTTTCAACAATCAACATTGATGTTATTAGTACAAAAAATACCAAAGAATGTCATCCATATTCTCATGGGTCACTTTATTAGTTACACTTGTTAAATTGCTTTTTGATAGATAAATAGTGCATCAGCCAATCACATGGCAGCAACCTAATGCATGTAGTCATGTAGATATGTGAAGACAACTTGCTGCAGTTCAATTTGAGAATCAGACTGAAGAAAAAATGGGATTTAAGAGACTTTGAATGGGGCATGGTTGTTGGTCTGAGTATTTCAGAACCTGCTGATTTACTGGGATTTTCACACACACAACCATCTCTAGGGTTTACAGAGAATGGTCTGAAAAAGAGAAAATATCCAGTGAGCAGCAGTTGTCTGGACCAAAATGTCTTGTTGATGTCAGGGATCAGAGGAGAATGGACAGACTGGTTGGAGATGATACAGAATGTCAAAAAAAACACAGCTTCCAACCAAAGTATGCAGAATAGCATCTCTGAACACACAACATGTCCAAGCTTGAAGCAGATGGGCTACAGCAGCAGAAGACCACACCTGGTGACCACTGAGGCTACAATTCACACAGACTCACCAAAACTGGACAATAGAAGATGGTGAAATGTTGCTAGTCTGATGAGTCTCCATTTCATCTCCACATTCACATGGTAGGGTCAGAATTTGGTGGAAAAAGCATGAAAAGATGGATCCATCGTCTTGTATGAACAGTTCTGTTGTGAGTTCAAGCAAAGACACAGAGCGGAGCACAAGTGAAAAGCTTTTTTTTAAATCTATAGAGGGAAACAGGCTGGAGCTGAGCAGGTAGTCAGTGGTAGACAGGTCTGGGTTCCTGAGAAGAACAGAAAAAACATTTTTAACAAAAACTCAGGGAAAGAACTGAACTGAGCCAAACTGATTTTAGAATGACAGAGGGGTGTTGCCACTGGGTAAACCAACAATCAGGAAGGACAAGTAGGAATAAATACTGACACTGACTGTCAGATGAGGTGGAGATGTAGATCTTGGTCCTCATGGAAAAGGAAAAAAAGCCACCACAGCCACACACACCAGAGCAGGGGCATAGACTACAACCGGTTTAGGCTGGTGATGGTGGTATGATGGTGTGGGAGATATTTAACTTAGTTTAACCACCACAGCCTACCTGAGCATTGTTGCTGACCATGTCCATTCCTTTATGAGCACAGTGTAGCATCTTCTGATGGCCTCTTCCAGCAGGATAATGCACCATGTCACAAAGCTCAGATCATCTCCAGCTGCTCTCTTGAACATGACAATGAGTTCACTGGACTCCGATGGCCTCTCAGGAATGTTTCCACCACCTTGTTGAATCTATGACACCAAGAATTAAGGCAGTTCTGAGGGTAAAAGGGGGTCCAACCTGGTATTAGCAAGGTGTATATAATAATGTGGTGAAAGCATATATAATATTGTGGCCGGTGAATGATATGTCATACATTAGAAAAATTCTAGTAAAATTAAGTAAGTTTTTGAACAATCAAAGTAACGTCCTGCAAAGGATGAGTTTATTTGAAATTTGTCTTTAGTCATTTCTACATTAAAAATTAGGACGTTTATGTCCTGAAATGTCCTCCCTTGAGTTCTCAGTGGGCCAATAGAAAGCCTCAAGAAGTGAAATGTCATTGCTGCATCAATCCATTCATCCCAGCTTCATGCATTCCCTATCATGCTTTAAAAAAAACATATTATCTGCACTGCACTGCCATGGCAATAACTGACACAGTATGAGAGCTTTAAGACATTGTTGAGGTGTGGCATAGGAGGTTGGACTACATCAAGGATCAGCTCTGAGCTCCCTCATGTTTGCTAGAGTAATGGACAGGTTGACAGATGAGGTTAGGCAGAAATCTTCATGCACTATGATGTCTGCAGATTACATTGTGATTTGTAGTGAGACCGGGCATATGTGGAAGAAAATCCAGAGAGGTGGAAAGGAGAGGGATGATGATTGGCCACAGCAAAACAGAGTACTTGTATGTGAAGGAGGGACCGAAGTGTTGCAGTGAGATTACAGGGAGTAGAGATGAAGGATTTTAAGTACTTGAAGTCAACAGTCCAGGGCAACAGAGGCTGTATAAAAGAGGGGGAGAGATGTCAAGCAGTTTGGAACAGGTGGAGAAAAGTGTCCAGTGTGCTGTGTGATAAGCATATAATCAAGAATGAAAGAAAGATGTATAAGACAGTGAGACCACCGTAGGGTTTGGAGATGTTGGTCCTGAGGAAAAAACAGGACAGCAGGCAGGACTGAAGGTAGGAGAAATTAAAATGTTGAGGTTCTCTTTGGAGTGACCAGGATGGATAGGATGTTAGATGATTTGAGACAAAGTCATAGTGGTCAGACTAAGATGGTTTGGGCATGTACAGAGGAGGGATAATGAATATATTTGTGGAAAGATGCTGAGGTTGGAACAACCAATCATAACTTAGTTTGTGTAACAGAAAAGGATGCAAAAGATGGGGTTAGATGAAGGCAGATGATTCACTGTGGTGACCCTGCCTAAAAGGAAAAGAAGAGACAGGTAAGAGAAAAGTGATATTTGCTCGTAATGCACAGCACCATGTTTGGTGAAAACCAAACACCACATATGCATCATATGTCAAGCACAGTGGAAGAGGAGTGATGGTTTGGGCCTGTTTTGCAGCCACAGGACTTGGAGACCTTGCAGTAATGGAGTTGACCATGAACTCCTCTGTATGTATGATATCTTACTGAGAGCTAAAGCTTGGCTGATATTGGGTCAAGGACAGGACAATAATGATCCCAAACACAGCAGTAAATCTACAACAATGTGACTAAAAATAAATAATCAACATGTTGTAATAGCTCCGTGAAACATGAATAATGAAGTGCTGTGGCTGCACCTGCAGAGAGGGTTTTTGATGAGTTTGTGGTTACTCATTTGGAGACCTGATGAGGACTAGCTGATCTTTTGAAATCATGTCTGGGGATATATGGAACTGAATAGAAAGTGTACTTTCTTTTTCACAACTGAAACTTTTACTGTTAAGTATGTTTTAGGAGAATTTCACATTACATAGTTTGGGGATATACAGTTTTTGTTTATTTCAACTTATAAGCAACATCTCAAAAAGTGTAAAACCTATTCCTCCCTGGCAGATTTACAAGATCTAATCTCAAAAAAAATGAGATTAAGTTAAACTTTAAGACCAACTCTCTAAATGCATTTTCATGAAATTCTGATTTAATCTTCAGGATTACCACCACCGTGGCTTGCAACATGGACCTGACCAAGTATCCCATGGACAAGCAGACGTGCACGCTACAACTGGAGAGCTGTAAGAATAATCCATTCCCAACAAAGAAAGTCTGAGCTGTCGTGATTGAAGCAGTGGCAGCGAGTAGGTGGATGGGTGTGATTTCAAGTGAATGTGATCAGACGGAAGGATCAAACACATCGCTTTCTCTCATCTTTTGTATTAACAGTGTGTGTGTGCATGTGTGTGCGTGTGCGTACTTGACTGCTGATGTCACTCAGTAGACATAAGCTGGGACATTTTAGGTCATGATGTAACAGTCTGTGTATGGTTGTCAGTCATGAAGGACTCCACTACCGTCATAAAAATAAACAAAAAGCCAAAAAGCTTTTAAAACAAAAAGGTCATTCTTTTGGTTTATTAAAGGTTCCCAGAAATATTCAAGTTTTACATTATCTTGTAAATTTAAAATTGATAAAATCCTAAATATTTCTAGGTTCAAAACAACTTTAATTTCAAAGTTTGTAGAAGCCACTCAAGTAGCAGTTACAGCTTTCAGTCTTCTTGGGCAAACCTCCACTAGCTTTGCACATTTAGGCAGTTAATCTCAGTCCTGGCAGATCTTCGTCTCGCCATCAGAGTGGGTGGCAAGCATCGCTGAGCTCCCACGTTCCAGATGTATTGTTGAGTTTAAGTCAGTTATGTATGTTAAAGCTGTGCTTTAGACGGTTTATTTATTTGTAATTTTTTATGTTCCCAAGGGATTTCTGACCATTGCAACCAACACCTGCGATGCAGATTCTAGGATCAAAAGCACTTTTACTTGTACAACATGCAGGAGTGACACAGAAAGACAACCTATTGATACTTTTACATAGTACAAACATAAATCCACATTTACAGAGCAATTATAATTTAGTTAAATTTCTGAATCACATGCAACTAAGAGCAATCCATATTAAATAACTAAGAGCAAGTACAACGTAAATTAGCAGAAACACACTCCTTACTTTCATGAATTCACATTAACATGAGGGAACACTGGGATAAACTTTGTGTTTTACCAACTGCCACCGACAAAGAAGAAAAAGAATCACATGATGCCAGGAATTTTTGTTCTGCTCTTCTAAATTTACTGTTGTACTAAAACATTTGCTGAAACGTTCCTCTGAGTACTGAGCTTGCTGCAAGCTGTTGTCACGGCAACCCTTTGCTGCAAGATTTGCATTGCCAGATCTCAACCCCAGTTCAGGGCAATCTCCTCTTCACTGTGCTCAAAACAATATAATTGTTGCCCCACAATTATAAGGAATTAGACTTATCTAGATCTGTGGTTCTGAAACTGGGGACTGGGGCCCCCATGGGGCTCGGGAGATAACTTCAGGGGGTCACCAGATAATTGTAAAAAAAAAAATATCCTACATTTATCAAATCTTTGTCTTGGGGGTCATGGATCAGAAAGTTTGACAACCACTGATCTAGATTATAATAAATTTGATTAGTTTAAAGTAAACAGGATTGAAATGGTATCTTTAAAAGTGCCTTCATAAGTTAGTTGTGAATTGGTACCATACAAATAAAACTGAACTGATTAACATGTTTTAATGTTGAGACCTTATTTCTCTAAATGCTGCGGAACTCAGTCTTTAAATAAAAAATAAAATTGGCATGGAAACAATCTAGATTTGGGTAGGTCTCAGCATTTTCTGAAATTGTTGCTGGTTGTTTTTCAGTTTATTAACATCACAGTAACAGTGGCTGCAACACTTAAAGTTAAATTAAAAACTAATTTTTATTTTTAAAGGAGAGATCGAATGAAAAGCTGCAACTCAATGTATTGACCAGCAAGAGTTGAATTAAAAAACATTTTGTGTGGCTATTAGAAGCTGATGCTTCATCGCTGTGGGGCGGTGACATGCATGAAGTAGGGGGGTGGGATGGGATCCACCCCTTGGAATCAAGACGCCTCGGTGGATGAGCAGAGATAGGAGGTGGTAGAGGCTTTTGATGAGGCTCCCTCTGGTATTTGGAAGATAGGGAGGAGGCAGTGATGGTGGCCAATGGAGCAGAAGTTTATTGTGATGGCAGAAATTAACACTGAGGTAAGGTTGATCGTGTAGGAGAGTGAAAAACAGCTGCAGGATGAAAGGGTGAAACACCAGATAAGTGCAGATATGAAGGAACAGATCTCCCTCATTGAACTTTTGCACAAGTTTGTTTAAAAAAAAAAACCCAAAAGATTTAAGAATGAACAATATGATACAAGGCAAAGAAAAGAGGGTCCAGCTTTGTCACAATGTCCTCGTTGCTAACTTCCCCAGCCTGGATCAGACCCTTCTCCAACACAGTTGAATCAGATGTTATCTGCATGTCATTCAGCTCTGCAGAGGTCTGGTAATGAGCCAGTCATTTGATTCAGGTGTGCTGGAGAAGGGTTGCATCTAAAAGTTGCAGGATCGTAGATCTCGAGGACCGGACTTGGGCACCCCTGGTGTAGGGATTTATAGTGCTGACTGAGGCTGAATATGCACGAGTCCTGTTAGTACTGTTGGTGTAGATTTGTTTGTGAATAAAAGCTACTTTGTGCTATTTACCATTTTATAGCAAGCACTTTAAATTTATTCAGCAAACACAGAACAGACAACCTGCAGGTCATGGGAAGATGTTAGATGAATTCATGTGTGATGCAAATGTCCTTCAAAAACGAAAACCCTGAACTCATTCAACAGGAAAACATTACCCTGTTGTTCAGACTTTGGATTTTGTAACTTCACAGACCTTTAATATGCAAAGAAATAAAAATAACACATTATATAACAAAGTAAAGGTTAGAGAAGAACCCCAAAAGCAGAATATGACCTCTTTAATATCGTTACAATGCAAGCCTTCCCCACCAGACTCATGAAATTCCAAACCTGTTTGGAATTAGAAATTGGAATTCTTGACATTTTCCTGAAGGATTTGCATGTTGTTAACATATTTCTTTTAGTTGAGATGCATTTATGAGATGCAATGGCAGTGTTTTTATTACAGAAAATTATGAAGATTATTCACACAAGGATTTTTTTCTGCAGTGGAAGTCATTGAAAAAAGGAAAATCTCTCCTTCCCCCTTTTCTCTTCTTTAACCCTCAGCTTACTTTTTCTCGGTGCTTTTAAATGACAGCCAGCCAGGCTGAGCTGAGTCCGATCCCTTAAGAAGCCCACCAGGACCCCAACACCAAATAAATAAGTAAATAAATAAAAAAAATATTTAGCTTGAGCTTCAGCACCACTTATGAGGCAAAACGACATCTGGAATTTAAAGTTGGATGACGGAGAGGAAGATGGATGTTTCAGTAATTCTGGGCTAAATATTTGTGTTTTCTGCTTTCTCCTTGTTTGTCTCTTTTCCGCCCTCCTTGACAATCTTTCTCATCCTGCTGCTCTATTTCTGCTTCTTGCTCTGTCTCTATCTGTTCCTGTCCTCCTCTCCTTCAGTCTCCATCTCCCTCCTGCTCTGTCCCTGTCTCTTTATGAAGATGTATATTCAAGGATTTATTTCTTTTAATGGTGTGCCAAAAGTAGATCCTCTGCACAGGAGGAAGCTTTAAAGAAAGCCTCTAGTGGGAGTGTGTGGGCTGTTTAAATTGGGATTGGAGTTAAATATTTAGTCAATTCTGACAGATAAAAGAGTGAAAATATGGTGTCATTCTTTTGTGAGCCTTGCTTTTATTTAAATGTATGTGTTTCCCCTTAAAAACAAAAACAAAAAAAATAATCCTGCACTTAGAAATGCCTATGAGCTTTCGGAGGGTCATGTGGCACAGGAGGTTTAATTTACCCTAATTTCATGCTAACCTGTCATTGCCTATCTATAGCAACATGCCAGCTTGATGCTAGAGAAAGCAACAACAGAAAAAAAAAACCATAGGATGTTTCAGCATCAAAGTGACCAGAGTATTTAATTTGGAAACTGTGCAGTACCATGGCTCTGGTCATTAATCCACGATTCCATGTGGGTTTAAACAGGGACTGCAATAGAAAATGAATGAGCAAGATGACAGGAGATTACAAGGGTGTATTCCAGTTTTAGCCAGCAGCTCATCTTTGGAATTTTCTTATTCTCTTACTCCCTCTGCAGAGAAATTAGAAAAATGCACATAAGCAGTGCAAGATTGTTAATCACATCTTTCAGCCCTTAATAAAATGTATAATGAGAACCAGGGTAGTTATTGCCACACATTATTACACACTGTCAGATCGCTCTATCAAAGAGACTACCGCTCTTAACTGTGGTATCTCTGATCCTATTCATTTTTCATGACTTCTCACAGTTTTCCAAGATTTATTTGGGTTATCTGGGTTCTCCAGGGCCTGGTGCAGTATGCATGATTAGTTTATATTGGTACAAGGCGAGAGTTGCACGTCACCAGGACTTCTTCTCATCCTGTTCTTATCCTCTTTGATTATTTTAATGAACACCAGAAATGCATTCAGTAATTCCTGGTGGATCTCTGTCACACTGTGTTAAAGTGAGTAATGAAATATCCAGACTATTTACTTGCAAAGCTGGCATTATATTTTAAAGTGAAGTTGTTGTAGTGATTTACCATGTCAGATTCATTTGTTGGCATAATTGTAGATGAACGCAGCTGCTTCTCTGGGGTAACATGAGGTCTTAAACTAGACGTTGTTTTAACATTCCCTTTGATTCTTCCCAAATGTCTCTCTTTTGCTGATATTTTCTGATAAAGCATTCTTGGGAATTTACCTCCCACAATGAGCTGCACTCCCAAACAACTCAGCTTTAACAGGATCAGAGCATAGCATAGCTTTCAGCAATTAACACTCCTTCTGCTGGTGCATGGTTTAGTAAAAGAAACACAAATATATATAATATATATATAATTTTTTTTTATGAAATCAAATACCATGGGAGTGATGTGCACATGCATGTAAGTTGTCCAGGCTTCACTTGGTTTACCAAAGAACATCATCGTTTAACACGTCATAAAACCTGCCTTGTGGCTAATTTGACAGGTCACAGACAAAACAATGGCAATCTACTTGCATATAGATTATTACAGATACCGTGTACTGGCATTTGTTATAGAAGCTGACAAAACATGCCGCAGCAATGAACAACTCAAACCTTTTCTATTAGATTCCCAAATTAAGATTAGGAATGTGTTATTGAGCAGAATATATCGGCTCTATAATGTTACTACAGTAATAATTTAGTACAGTTCATAAATGACTTATGTTAATATGAGTAAAGACTCTAAAATTAAGAAAATTCAGACTATTATCAAGTGAAATTATCTGCCAGTGCAGTGAGACAATTAAACTTTGTAAGATTTCCTGAAATAAGAAAAAATATCTTTAGACAAGTGAGAAAATCTTAAAGTAAGTTGTGAAACATTGACTTCTAGTCCTTTATAAAGCAAGAAAGTGCTCAAAAAAGCCTGTTAATGCTTCTTTTCAGTGTTGGTTCTTTCTCACTTTTAGATAAAAGATCTGAAAACAGGATGATTATTCTTAATTTGAACATGGCTATTAATAGTCTTTTTAAAAAAATAAAAAAAAGAAATAAATAAAAATGCTCAACTTCAACATGAATTCATGTTTAGATGATGATTTTCTCCCAAAGTTAGAAAGAAAGAACACAAAAAGGAATCAATGATAAGCTGGTTCTGAAGGTTTTTCACTTAATAACAGACTTTAAATCAGTGTTTCAAAACTTGTTTTAAGCTATTTCTCACTTTCTAAAGACTAGATAATTTTTCTTATTTCAGGAAAACGGTGAGATGGTGCTGGGAGGTCTTGAAGCAAATTTTTACAAGTGAAATTGGGAGTGATAGATACAACGTGATCTAAAACGTTGTCTCAGGTAATTAATTTAACGTAATATGCATGTAAAATAGCCAATTTTAAGATTTGTCCCAAAAATGTATATCCTACTTCCCGTTAGGTTCATCACTAGAGATAGTAAAGTCTTATATACATTTATATATATATATATATATATATATATATATATATATATATACCGTGTCGGGGTGGTTACTCTGAAAAAGTAATCAGTTACTAGTTACTCATTACTTCTGTAAATTGTAATTAAATTACTAGGTACTGCATTTGAAAAGTAACTTTACTACTTATAACTTTACTTTAGCATTTCCTAATTCACCGTGTAGACATGGACAAACATGTAGCCGAATCATCACTGCCTGTCTGCGTAGTGTTTACTGTATATTTTAAACAAAATGGCTTTAAAACCACAAGAACAACATCCCTGTCTGTGGGAAGAAATGGGCACTCCTGTCTCATAATAATTTTATCTAGTATTTTTCCAAACCTGGGCCATTCAATAGTTGACAGGGGGAGCTTGTTTCCTACAATGAACCCTGCTTGTTTAGGCGGGTCGGCTGCTGAAGGACTCTTTACACTGACTGGAGGATCTTTCACCACAAGTTTGGACTGAAACTGGACTGAACTGAAAATAATGTAAATATCACCACTGACTCTCCAGCTCCATTTTTCTTTCTCTTTAATTGGCGCACAATCAGTTATGTCACGCAAATCGATCTCTATGACAACGTGCCCAGGCAAGCACACACACAGGCAGCAGCATGTGCGTACCACTTAAAACAGATCAGAACTTTACACACAGCCAAACACGGCTCAAGTAACGAAGAAAAACATGTTACTGTAGTACAGTAATTTTGTTTCCAATATTTTAAGTGAAACGCTTTACTTCACTTTGCTACCCAAAAAAGTAATATCGTTACTGTAACGTGTTACTTTATAATGTGTTACTCGCAACACTGTATATATATATATATATAAAGCTGCAGAACATAAAAATAAAACAGTGAGGCAGAAGCTGTCAGAAAGATGAAAATGCTACTGCACATTGAGCTGAAGGGAACTAAAGGAAGAAAAATACTCTTTAGGTTCATTTTATATTAAGAACATAATTATTTAATACACTGTTAATATAGAAACCCTGATTAGAGGAGCCTGAGTCTTTTCATTTCTTTCTTTTTTTCCAGGGGGCTACAACATTAATGACGTCATGTTCTACTGGACCAGAGGAAATGAGTCTGTCAGCGGTTTAGATACCCTTCAGCTGGCTCAGTACACGGTGGAGGACCACTACACTTCCGTCTCAGAGGCTGTCTATGAAACGGGTAAAAATTATATTTAAAACAATCCTGGGTTATACTAATGTCTGCACAGCAGTGATTTACTGTTAAATAGCTTTTCATTGCCGTCTAACCGACTTTCGTTCCTCCCCTTTAAGGTCGGTACCCCAAGCTGGTTTTCCACTTTGAGTTAAAGAGGAGCATTCTGTATTTTATCCTGGAAACTTATGTTCCCTCAAGCCTACTGGTGGTCCTCTCATGGGTGTCCTTCTGGATTTCCCTGTCCTCTGTTCCTGCACGTATTTGTATCGGTATGTAACTGCTCAATTATTTAGAAGAACATATTGGTAAGGGGGAAAAAATGTCATGTTTAGACTGAATCATCACCTTGAAAACTCTTTACTGTTTAACTGTTAAATGTTTGCTTCTACCTAAAATATATTAAAACAACTAGAAGCATGATTACATTTTTCAGCTAATTTACTTAACAAATATTTTTCTGTTGTAAAGTGAGTATTCTGTTGGTCTTATGGCTAAAACCTTTTTAGCTGATGGCCTCACATTATCTTCACACAATTTCTGATGTGATGCAAAATATCTGAAATAAAAACTAAAGAAGCTGCATGGTTAAATACTAAAGAGAAAGCTTATTGGATGGGTTTCTTAAACAATAATCTTTGTTTATTCTGGGTTTCTTTTGGGGATGGGTTGAGGGGGTGAGTGTTTCTCCTACAATGGTGAGTGTTTGTTTAATTAACTTTTATCTGGAGACACTATTTGAAGGAGGAGATCAATTTCCAAGGCACCTGCTTAGTAATTCCTGACTTTAGGTACTGGTGTTATGAGACCCTCAGCTCATATTTCTTTTGTATTTGTTTACTATTTTTAATGCAAGAAGCTTTTGCTCCCCTGTAGAGAGCTCAAGTGTTGGATTATGTTTGATTTTAAAGAGTGAGCTGCTCCGATATTGGTATTATGCGGTGTGAACATCCACACATGGATATCCAGCTGGTTTAGATCCATCACTCCTCCAAGGAGCTTTACAATAAGTTTTCAAAACAAAACAGTTTATTCTTATTTTATGGCACATCATGCATTTTAATGAGGTCTGTGTATGAACTTGGTTTCTTTGGCTTGTTTTCCATTTTATCTAACAGTTCACACTACAAAGGGATTATGCCAGTTTGAAGGCCACATGAGAAAATGGAAACAAAGCAGCATCATTTTTTGGTTTTATTCAATGCACAAGGTAACAAGTAGGACTGCAGGATGGAAGGCCATACTGGAATTTAAATATAGATTGCTACAGTATAGAAATGATCCAACAACACTGTATGACGATCTGCCAGCTAAGCTACGGGATCATGGCTTGCATTGGATTCCACTCAATTGTTTTTGGCATCACATGCTGTCAGTGGACAGACAGTGACTTTGTAAATTGTAAGTTTAAGTTAAAACAAACCTTGGCTGCTCAGATATATGTCCAAACTCTCCTGCTTGTTTCTTGGTGCAGGTTTCAGCTATATGCATTTCTTATGTCATAGATGGTTAATCCTTTCTTTCAATGTTAATACCATAGCTTGAAATGACATAATGTAGAAAGGAAAATTATCATGATATGAATAAAATAAATAGATACCTCAGTATTTTACTGTGTCTTTATAAAGCGTACAGCTATAATGCAAAGCTACAGATGTGCACTAAATGGTTAGCATGCTAACTTTAATAGATAAAATGGCGTAACTTTTGTTTATTAACTTTCAGTTGGTCATTTAGTGTTTTTAAAGTCATAGGCTACATACAAATCTCCCCTTTAACACATTAACATGGCAAGAAAAGTGTCTTTTTTCCATACACGATGGTATTCCAAACATTAAATAAAGAGCTTATTGTTGTGCCTTTGGTTTCTGGGGTTCTTGGATTAATATTAAGGTTTGCATTTATTGTCACATTAAAATTCCACCACTGTTATTATTGCAGCTTGCATTACTGTGCTCCTGATTTCACAAAAGATGAAAACTTTTGAAGACTCTGTGCCAGAAACGGGTTTTATTTTGGAAAATAATCACTCTAAAACAGCTTCTTCTTCTTTTTAAATAATAATTAGAGAATTCCAGCTATAATATCAAAATTCTGTTTAATGGAATAAATTAGTGAGTTGATCAATATTAAGTTTTTTATTCAAATGGTAAAAAATGAGACATTGTCTACTGTTACTTTTACTGCTTGTGTTTTATTAACATTGGCTTATTTTTTTAGTTAGAAACTCTAACGGCAGAATTATCCCTCAACGTCTCCCCAAAGTAAAGAATCCTTTTAAAAAAATCCTAAATACAGGTGGTGAAGCAGATCCCCCTTTAAAATCTAATCAATTGTTCCTTTATTCCATTTCTGAGATTTTCTGAAAATTTCATCAAAATCCAAATCTGTATTTTGGAGTTATGCTGCTAACAAACAGAAAAACAAACCAACGCCACTAAATACCTGACCTCCCCCTTGGTGGAGGTAATGAATAAATTAAAAAGATTAAAAGCAAACAGGAATCGAGATCACTTGAAAGATAGGGTGCAGATTTTAGGTGCATATGAAAATTAATGTTATAACCTGGATTTAAAGGTGTTTACTAGGGGTGGGACTTTAACATGTTATTTAGGAATAATCAATTCCAAAAATTTAATGTGTTAAAAACATTTACGCATTTAATCGCGGTTCGCATAACAAACAACGTAAAATGTTTGCCTGTGCACCATTTCCGGTACACTATTTAAATTGAAGGACACCTCCGAGTTCGGCTAAATCAGTGTTGCCAATTTAACTACTTTAATGTCATATTTAGTGAGTTTTCAGACCCATCTAGTGACTATTTTAAAGCGACAAATCTAGAGACTTTTGCTGGTGCTACTGGAGACTTTTGGAAACTGACACGAAAGCATGTTTACTTCTTCTCAATGAGCAGCTTTTCCGCCCCTCCCCCGTCCATTTTATTTAGCTTTTTGGATCAAATATTGTTATGCAATTAAAATGCGATTAATAAAGATTACTTACTTAAAGATTAATTACTTATCCTCTGATTAATTAGATACTTTTTTTTATTCGATTGCCACCCCTAGAGTTTATATTTGATGGAAGTTTATTCTCCACTAGCAGTTTGTTCCACTTGATTGCAGTATAACGGCTAAATGCTAAAAACACTACAACTATAATCCAATGTCCTTCCTAAAGACAATACAGGTTTGTTTTGATTTGTTTACCTGAAAGCGTAAAACCACCAACCGAATTTAGTTTAAGTGTTAATCAGTATCTGTGTGTGTGTGTGTGTTCTGGGCCAGGAGTGACTACAGTGCTGACCATGACCACTCTGATGATGGGAGCTCGGACTTCGCTGCCCAATGCTAACTGCTTCATCAAAGCCATTGATGTCTACTTGGGAATCTGTTTTAGCTTCATTTTTGGAGCGCTCATTGAGTATGCTGTGGCCCACTTCTGCATCCTCTCCCACAGTGACACTCACATGCTCATGGTGAGACCCTCCCACTTATACACAATCACATCATCTGTTATCATCATCACTGTCGTTGTGTTCATTGTATTCGTTGTGGTCGGTGTTGTCATAGCAGTCATCATCATCCTGTCATCTAGCATTTTTAGGTAAGTTCACCAAATTCTATAAACTTCTTGCTTAATACGTGTCATGTTTTTGCTTACAATCAAACATTATTTTCGCCCCCCACCCCCACAATCCCCTTACAGTACGGGCATCCGATGCACGACATGGACGACGACATCAACGGTATCGTCACCACCATTACCACCCATTGCAACAGAGTAAAGAGACGCAAGGAGCCTGCAGTCACTCCTCCCCCGGCTCCTGCCTCAACAGAACACGCTGTCAACCCCCCCAGCCCTTCGGGCAGTGAGCCCAAGCCCGAGGCGCCACCTCCAGAACCCACCAACTGGTGCCTCACCATTTTGGCCACCCTTCGTAAAATTCTCCGCTCTATAAACTGTTGTCATGTGGAGAACCCCCACCACATAGACAACTACTCCAGAGTCACCTTCCCCCTGTCTTTCGTCATGGTTAACCTACTCTACTGGATATATTACTTGTACTTCTAGTGTTTGCATGAGTGCAGCATGTGTCCTGGACAGTGTGAGACTGAGAGTGTATTTACACAAGACGTGTATTTGACTGTATGTATGTACAGGAAGTGTTAATTAGGTGTGTTCTGAGATGGATTTGTACAATTTCTACTTTGGGTTCAGGAGCTAAGCAACATACTCAACTGAGGTTGTTTTGGTGAAGAACTGATGCTTGTGTTTTTATGTTCTCCTGTTTTCAATTTCACACAACAGGTTTCACAAAAAACAGCCTGACTTACCCAGAAAAGGTGGGATTGAATAGTTGAGATGAGACCAAAAATTGCTTCCAAAGAGGACAAAATTGTTAATGCATCTTTCTAAGTTCAATCATAAAGTTGACTGGCTTTGAATTCTTAAATTTATGTATGAATAAATATAAAAAGATCTCAAATTTATTAGGTCTCAAAATTAGGTAGATACAACTTCAGATGAAGAATAAAACATGAAAAATTAGACTGTGCCATTATGTATTTAACAAAAACTGAGTCAAACTGCAGAAGCACTGATTCAGCAGCTCGTAGAGACATTTTTAGTGGCAATAACTTAAGTAATCATGTCACTGAGGAGGAACTTTGTCCCACTCTTCTTTAAAATATTGTTTCCTTTCATTAAGAGTGGCATTTCTGCTCTACAAAGGGATTTCAAGTTTTTGTTTGGACTTTAGATCATAACAACACCTTGATTTGTTGCTGAGTTTATTACCTTTGCCCTGTTGCATGACCCAGTTTCAGCTAAGCTTTAGCTGTCATATTGATGGCTCAATGACTGCAAGTCCAGTGGCTGCAAAACACTGCAAAACTCCCACTGCTGTTCCTGACAGTTGGGATGAGATGTGTTTTCAGATGTGTTGTATTTGGTTTTCACCAAATTTGAAAGTGCATTAGGACCGAGGATCTCCTCTTTGGTCTCATCTGTTCAATGGACGATTTGCTCAAATGCAACTTTCCAAACCCAAACTAGAGAAAAATGTGTATTCCTGATGCAGCTGGAAACCACTTTGAATGTTTTCCACTCGTGTAACCTTTGTCAATGTAGAATATGCACTCTAAATTTGGAGATAAGTTCATATCCTTTTCCTGATAGATGGCAGTATTTGCTTCTCTAAGGTTTTGCTGATGTCTTTTCCTCCTTGGCATTGTGTTTACACACATCTGAATGATCCAGACCAGCAAACTGAGAAAAATGTCTGCTTTTATAGCGGTGCCCATCTGCTGCTGGTCAGTTAATCAGGAGCATTTGATTAACTGAAAATCACACTGGTAGCTACTTCTTCTAGTGAAAGTAAGGATGTATTCAGTCTTTTCAAACATTGCTTCTGCACATTGGTTTAGTTTATAACAGAATAATGACATGATGTAATATGTAATTTGTTATGTCAACTGAAGTTTTATTTCCTCAGTTTTCAGACCTAAAGACCCGATGAATCATGTCCCGATACCTAAAACCTTAGAAGTAAAAGAGACTGTATTCTTTTTATTTTACATGACGGTATATTCTTTTTAAAATGGAACTTTAAACCTTTATGGCAGATTTTCTTGCACTGTTAAATGAGAGTAAATTGCTATTTCCCTTTAATTTGACATCATTTGATCATTGATATTAAAACATTATCTTCCATTTGTGCCAGCAGGTACAATATTTAGAGGAACGGTGGGAAAAGCAGATGACAGAGGAGCTAAAACAGTATGTTAAAAACATATTCCAAAAATATCTATATACCTGTAAAGTAAACCCATAACTACACCTGCAGAAGAAAATAGGTCCTTACCAGCTGCAGAGATGACTTTTTTTCCTCTGGTTACTGAATTTTTTTCCTTTCATATAGTACTATGTCTTTCTTTTCTTGAGTATCTTTTTTCAAGAAAACAAATGTAATTAAATTTACTCATATTTATGCAGGCTACTTATTTATTAATTGTTATAAATGTAGTGGCCTTCTTCTGGAAGTCTGACCACAGTGAACAGTTTTATAGCATCATATAAATTTATTTCATATAAATCACTTTCATGACACTCATCTTCATTTCCTCTGATATCCAGATGTCCAAAGACTTTATATAGCTTACAAATATAAATATAACTAAATGTAAACTATAAACTGCATTAGGAAATTTTTACATTCATGGTATTAATAGAACAAAAAAACTGAATAAAATTTAACTTTTTTTTCAGTAAGTAAGTGTAAAGGATAGACAGAGGTCTAGTGGCATAAATAGTAAATTAAAACGTAATAACCCACCCCCCCTTACAATCCTCTTCCATGACTGTAGGTGGCAAATAACACCAAGCCCCCACCATCACTTCTCCGGGGTAATTCCATTATAATGGATCAACTGTAGGTCACTTGGGTCTGCATGCTGACAGGACAAGCATAGTGTAGAACTGCAACACATGCAGAGATCATCATATTTTAGTGATATATACATGATATATGCAGTATGTAACTTCATGGGCTGCTGGTTGTGTTTCTCACTGTGCTTTTGTATAAAATAAAGCAGTAGCCAACACTTGATGTGTTAGACATTGTAGAAGGATTTGAATATGAATGAAATGACCAAAATATTTCATGACGGTGTCGTCATCTGTGCAATATTCAAATGGAAAAATGAAAATGCTAAGTCCTGGGGTATAACTTATATTCTCAGTTTTTTTATTATGTTGTTAACCTTCTGCTTCTGCAGTATTGTCTCGGTTTGGGTGTTACAGTGCAGTCACTTCAACTGATAAGAACCAAAGAACTGAATTTAACTTTTCTTTCTGGTTTTTATTAAGCTCATATGAGACTTTTAAGTGCATTTTTTTCAATGTCTGGAACATGTTTAATACTGTATTCATAGTATAAATCTGAAATAGCATGCAGTCAGTGAGCAGATGAACATGACATTTTATATTTCAGAATGAAAACAGGATTCAGATGACAACAGAGATGCATGTTTATTTATTGCTGTGTTCAATATTGCTGTGACATAATCTTATTTAAGTGAAAGCAGCATTTACAAATTTTACAGGTTCCATTTTTAATAAAATGGACTTCAGCTGTATCATGACAAGCTTAACTTTCAATATACAATAAATTTACGCTTCACTGACTTACTTTAGCTTCATGGCTTCTCTATTTTTGAATATGCCATCTACTTAGAAACATTTTGATTGCTCTCTTTGCTTGTTGCTATAATAAAAGTAAGACTTCCTTTAGTTTATGCTCTTCCTGCATGATTATCAAGTCTATCTTTGTTTCCTTCTGCTTTCTTTAAGTTAGTTTTCGTTTTACATGATGGAGAATGATCATTTTGAAACGTTAACATGAGGCTAATGAAAGGATTCGCTGCATGTTTTATTTAGGCTGTCACTTTCATCTAAAAGTGCAGGATCCTCTACCCTCGGTTCTCATTTTCAGTTTTTTTTGGACTTTGGAAGAATGAGCAATTAGTGACAGTGTTCATTTGCCTCTGACTAAGCTGCATACTCACTGTGGACATGTGTGACCATCAATTAGATTAAGAAGATAAAAATAAATAATAATGACTGGAATTTTCTTTTCCTTTTTCTATTTAACCAATACAACACAATAGGTGATAGTCACTTCTCAGTGTTTAGTAGAAGTAGTCAAGGCCAATATGGAGCCAGAGAACCACAAAATGCAACCACTACAGTTTCCTGTCAGACGGGACACGTTTAAAAAGACACACACTGAAAGATCTTATTTTCCTATATTATAACTCACTGATTGCAACTATATTATTTTTGCGATTGCTGTGAATGGACAGTTTCAGATGTCAACAAATACCCAAGAAAGCTGTGGATGTGACATTGCCAGGACATATTCAAAGTAACCTTTGGCAACAGAAAAAGGAAGAACTAGAAAAAAGTATTGGACTTTTTCTCCCCTGTGATGGGATGTGGCAGTTAAAGCTTCAATGCTTCCAAGCTGGCGTCATGTGAAATGCATTTATACGCTGCAGTCATGTTAATATAGACATTAGTTTGCTGTAAATAAAAAACACTATGCATGTTTATTTCGTGTATGAATATGAATGATAGCAATAAAATATGGTTTTAATGTGTTTGTTGTTGATGCACATTTTGTTAATTGTGTATTGAAGATTTTAAATAAGAGTTTAACAATTTCATTAAAAATTAAAAGGCCCAAAGCATGTTTTCTTTCTTTAAATGGTCATATTCTCCAGGTGATGGATAATGTGCCCCAGTAAACATTATCCACCATGACCATTTTAATGTTAAAGGTCCCATATTATACATTTTTTCAACAACTTCATATGGGTTTCAGAGGTCCAACAAATTTGTTTTCAAAATCTATTACCACAAATTTAGCCTTCGTCCTTAATTTCAGTCATTCCAAGTGTGGCTCTAGTGAGCTTTACTGAGAATGGTCTGTTTCTGTGTCTGAACCTTCAAATGTTCATGAGTGGTGCCTGTCCATGCCCCTCTCTGGGAGAATATCCGGCTTTTGCTGGTGTCCGCTCGGTGATTTTAAATGGCAGGCAGCTAGTTGGGGGGAGGGTCAACGGCAGTATCCACTACCAGGGTGAGTGGTTATTTCCTTTTGTGAGGTCACAAAGGGAAAGATCTCAGACTCACGCATTTGAGCACACATTCGCTAAAAAGTGGAACAACTAAGTGAGAGAGGAGACAGAATTTAGTCATTTTTGGGCATCATACACAGGCTATGAGGACACATATGACTGTTAGAAAACTTTCAGAAAGTTAATTTTGGAAAATATGGGACCTTTAATGCAGCACAGGTAATGATTTTAACACTTGCTGGGTGGCAACTATGCTGTACTATACCAGGGTGATCAGACGTCCACTTTTTGGGAGCTAAAAACTGCATCTGGCCGGGATTTCTAAATTGTCTGGTACTTTGCCCTAGTTTAGCCTCAGTTATGTTTACATCCGATTTGTACTGCAATTCACTCCCCAAATTCACTTCTTATTGTTATTGACTCTCAGACAACGAGCAACAGAAGAAGGAGAAGAAGAGGAGGGAGACACAGCTTCTTTTTGTGTTTGTGTGTCTTTATATATATTTATGTTACTGTCTATAAAAGGAGAAACACCGAACAGAATTAAAATTAAGAAGTGAATTTGGGGAGTGGTCCAAAATTATCTTCTCGACCATACTTAAAGTGGAGTGAATGCCACAGTATTTTATTTCCCCACACATTTAGGCCTAAAGTTTTTCAACATTATAAAAGTTGTTTTATATAAACAATATAAATTCTATAAATTATGTTAAAAAAGTCAAAAGATCAGTGGAAAGTCGGCCCAAGTGGACACAATGTTCTTGAAGGTGAATTCAGCTGTTCATCATACTGTAGTAGCCTTGAATGTTGACACATTTGTATGTGTCCACACAGTCATCATGCCACATAAGATACATTACACTACACCCAAACACCAACTCCTACACCCACCTGATTACTAAAGTGTCCTCTTTTTCACCAACTCAAATCTGGTCACCCTAGACCAGTGGTTTTTAAATTGGGGGTCACAAGATAATTTCAGGGGATTGCCAGATAATTTAGAAAAGTAAATAGCCCACATTTATCTAATAAATTTGGGATTTTCACCAGAGCGGTCAAAATAAACCATTAATGAAGAGATAAATCTTTGAAATTATCATGCTAATTTTTTAATATATTAACTCATAAACAATTGTGTTAGTACACATGTCATATTAAAAATCTCAATTTGACATTATCTCTGCAAAAGAACCTGATTTTGGGCATGCAGGTACCTTGACTCAGCGGTAAACCACCAAAAACCACTTTATCCTCCTTATTTATGATGATTCTGACAGCTTTCCAGCCTAAAATTTAGGGGGTCGTGGCTCAAAAAGTTTGAAAACCACTACCCTAGACTATACGGTTATTTAGCATGTGTTGAGGGTAGTATATGAAATGATAAGCTAGCTAAGAGAGGAAGTTAGCTGGGGGCTAACAAGGGGCTAGTGGATGCTCCCCAAGTGGAACAAGCAGGTGCCTGCTGCATATTTGGGTATGAAAGCTGATGTAGAGATACCCAAGATACAGAATCAGATGACTGGGAAGGATCTTACCATGTTTACTTTTTCAGCACATTTTAAAAACTGTTCAATATGAAGGTTAGAAGAGTAGAAGTTTAGGCTCCCTTGCCAATGTTCAGCTGCGTGGGTTTGTGTGTATGTGTTGCTAATGTTTGGTCAAGAATGTCCCAGTGGTGGTGGTCTGAATTCCCTGCAGTACTGAGTCAGCAGCATCCAATGTTAGGAAATACAATCAACACAAACATAAAAATGCACACAAACAACATTTCTGTTAGTGCGTGAATTGCTTTAATTTAAAGACACATTAGGCCACTTTGTTCTTTCAAGCGAAAGAGCAAAGAATGTTTTAATGATTTTATTACCCAGAGGTAGAGAGCTAAACTAAGCAAAAAATTACATTAAAATGATTAAACTTTTTTTCTGCTTCAGCTGACTCTGTAAGAAAAACATTGTGCAGCTGTTTATGTTCTCTCATTATATGTTAACATATAACATGTTAAATATGCCACTCAGTAGACAAAATGTAGACTTTCCTTAAGTTCTGCTGCGGCTTTCGAATAACTGGCTGGATAAATTCGTTTTAAGATCATTGCAGAAACACAAGCCATGTGGAATATAGCATGATCATATTTTGCATAAGCCAGATGGTGTAACCCCAAGTCAATACCTCTGCGCCTCCAGCTTAAGACAAGCCTCCTCAGTTGAATCAGACTCTGTGAATCCAGAAATCCTTTTAAAAAGACATCACGAGTGGGTTAAGGCACATATCAAAGGTGCAAATTCTAACCCTCTCAAGGACCCTCCTTTCCAAATACTTCATGTTCAGTTGCTTTGAAGAAAAATGTGCTTATCAGTGGTGAGGCAGCTTTTAAGGTTTTTGATCCTACCCACCCAACAGATGCAGAAGTGTAACTGTAGCTCTGGCAAGAAAATACACAAGAAGCAGGCTCATCTCTGAAATCAGCTGTTTTTCAATTTGGCTGAAAACGGTACATTTTGTACAAGTAAGGTGAATACCCCAAGTCATTTACAACATGAAACCAAATGTGAGATAGAAACACTTATTATCTAATAATGTTCCTACAATGTCACCTACATGTAGAGGTGTAATAATTCAATCATTTTTCAGATTAACTGTGCTAAAACCAGTGAGAGGGAATTACCAGATTACCAGGTGACAAACTTGATATAAAATATTTTCTTGTTCTTAAGTGATTAAAAGCATGTTTGAAATAACATTGTAAGAAATTAGTAGGGAGACTGGGGACAGTTGTAACACGAGTCAGTTTAACACTTGCAATTGCTCCAATCAGGAACAAGTCTGGAATCATTTAATTCACTCTGCGCATGCCCAGTTCAGTCAGAATCGAGTATTTACCCAGACCATGGTATAACTGAATGGGAAAGTCAATAAGATCCGTGGCAAAATTTTATATTATATGTCATGTCACACTCTTCCACTTCTGCAAAGTGATCAAAAAGTTAGAAAATCAGGGATCAAGCAAGCTTTCACGTGTAGGCTTTTACGCTGGAAGAAAGGTGTTCACTGATGAACAAGAGGAGGTGTTGACAGAGTATCTAAAAGATGCTGCTGATGCATACTATGGACTGTGTCCATGGGAGGCAAGCAGATAGGAAGTGATTAAAGAAAAGTCAGGTGAATTTTTTAAAGGTTGTACTAGTGGCAATATGAAATATAATAAATGGTTGTACATTAAATGTATTTTACTGTATATGATTCATATTACAGGTGAGAGAAATTGCATACCATGCAGTAAAATATGGCTGCCAACACAACATCGTAAGTCATGGGACAAGACTTCAACTGCTGGTCCAGACTGGTTTTCTGGCATCATGAGACGAAACCCAACTCTGTCCATTAGAAGTGCCAAGGCCATCCTTGCAAGGGCCACCACTTTCATTAAACACAATGTGTCACCCTTTTTTGGAAAGCTTGATGAGGCACAACTTGACTGCAAACAACAGTTGGAATGTTGATGAAACTGGCATCAGTACTGCGCAAAAACCTGACAGAATGCTTGCAAAACGTGGAACCAAACAGGCTGGAGCATGAAGTCTGCTGAACGGGGTTCCCGCAGTCGCAGTGCAATCAATCCCTCCCATGTTTGGGAGTAAAATCCTGGAGAGCCAGCAGTACCAGAACCAGACTGTCCAGTAGGTTTATGGTGGGGATCTTGAGAGCCTCCAGACCTAGTGAAGACACTTCCAGCACCAGCTATAACGAAGAATGCACAAGCTGGATTCTAGAGCAGTGGAATTTTGCCACATGGCACTGGAATCAGAGCAGAAGAGGAGGTTTGAGAAGGTGAAACAGAAAATAAGCTTGCCAAAACAAAGCCTGAGCAGGAAACAAGACAAAGCAAGCCGACAAAATCGTAGGCTACAAAAGAAAACTCCAGGAAAGAAAAAGAAGAAAACCCCAAACATTTGGCCACAGGAAGCAGATTCCTCTGATGATGAGAATTTCCGTATCATTTGCCTGGAACACTTCAGTAAAGCCAGAAGAAGTGGGGCTTAAGTGCATGACATGTCATCCCTGGGCTCACAAAGTCTACACACCAGGAGTGCCATTCACCTGCCACCACTGTCTCCACGACACTGACCCCGATCAACGAATGACACACATAAAACCTTGTCCTCCAACATGCACACACACACTCACACATTTAGTGGTCGAAGCCAGTGCACGTTAGCACATTTTGTTAATTATTTTATTTTATTTTATTTTTTTTATTTTATTTTTTAATTTTACTGTCAGACAGGCATATTGATTACTGGGAGTAGTGCAGTGTTGCACCGTACAGTTATATCATTATAATTGGTCATATGTTAGTTGGGCTCTGTTGGGCCACAACAGTTTTGTTTAAAAGTTTTTAATAAAAGGTTTAATACCTTAAGTCTTTGTCATGGTCCTCATTTCATAATGTTACAATTGGTCTTTTGGTGTTTGAGATTAAGCCGTGCATTTTCTGTTTGTGTTGCACAGGCAGTTTTTACTTAATTTATTAGCAGACACTTGAAGCTGGTTTACGAAGCAGTTGTAACTAGTGTTAATTTTGTCAGCCCTTTTCTAATTTAGTCTTAGTCTTAGTCTTGTCACAAAAACAAAAAAAATATTTTTGTCAAATTTAGTCAGCCATACACCATTCTTTTTAGTCATGTTTTTGTTGACGAAAAGTGCTGGCATTTTAGTCTTATTTTAGTCTAACAACAACCACTTGTATTTTAGTCTAGTCTTAGTCTAGTTTTAGTCTTAGTGTAGTTTTAGTCTTTTATTCTTAGTCATCATTTTTTTCCTCTGGGGTTGAAGGGGGGGATTAAGCTCTGCCAATCCACCACACACACAACTCTGATGATGGTTTAAGAAATACACCAATATACTGAAAGGTTACCATTTTATTTTTAACACCTTACAGAAATCTGGCTCTTGAAACATTCTCTCAAACCTATGCAGACCAATGAGATCTTGACCTAACACATGACATCTTTAGATGACTTAAATGAGCTCTGGACTGAACAAATTACATCTTTAGCTGACTTAAATGAGCTGAGCTCTGGACTGAACACATGACATCTTTAGATGACTTAAATGAGCTCTGGACTTAACACATGACATCTTTAGATGACTTAAATGAGCTCTGGACTTAACACATGACATCTTTAGATGACTTAAATGAGCTCTGGACTTAACACATGACATCTTTAGATGACTTAAATGAGCTCTGGACTTAACACATGACATCTTTAGATGACTTAAATGAGCTCTGGACTGAACAAATTACATCTTTAGCTGACTTAAATGAGCTGAGCTCTGGACTTAACACATGACATCTTTAGATGACTTAAATGAGCTCTGGACTAAACAAATGAGGTCTGGACAAAATAAATTACCAGTTAGCTGTTTGTTCTTTTTCAAAACAACAGAATCACATTGCATACAGATTGCTTTTAACATGCTTCAGATTTATATATCCAATGCGTTGTAACTCAGATTGCAAAAGGTTTCAAGATAATTGTCCATCTATGATCATTGTCTTTCTCCGTGGAAAGAGACTTGAATTGGCGGTACTTTTGGAGCGCCTAATTTTTTTTTCTGCTAACGTCTGCTCTATATGACTGTTCGTTCAAATCAATGGGCTAGCTAATAGCGTCCAAACATTTCAAAGATTAACAGCATTTTAACTCAAATGAAACACAACAATTGTTAGTTGTGTAGCCTACTGTGTACTGTAAGCCATCTTTATTTTCATATCATGATTAGAACTGAAGACATACCTTGATATCGGGGTGATTAATCTTGATATGCCTCTTCAGATTTGTGGTGTTTTTCCCTGCAATCCTCGCACCACACGTCTTTCCATCTCGCAGAATTATACATTCACTTTTTCTTTCAACTGAATTGTACTTGAAATGTGTCCATACATCCAGTCTCCTCTTTCTCCCAAGCATGTTCGCGGTCGCTGCATTAGTAGGCTGAAAACACACAGAGACAGCGGAGCGAAACGGGTGCTTAGCTGCGGCAGGGTCGCACTGACTAGACAGGAAGTTAGCTATGCACACAGGGTTGCAATAGGACATGAAAGGACATGTGACATCTCGCAGTGTAGTTGGCTTTCCGGCTTGTTTACATTGTGAGAAAAAGTATCTGTGTGACAAAGGGAGACAGACACAGACTCAAAGTCTTCCCGATGTCTGTTTCACGGACGATTACAAAAAATATTTTTCTATTTTCGTTTTCGTCCAATTACCCAAAGTTTAGTCTCGTCTTTTTTCGTTGACGATATTTTGTGGCTCTATATTTTTTTGTCAGAGTTCCAGAACCATGACTTGGTCTCGTCATCGTCTCGTCTTAATCATTGAAAAATGCTTAGTAGACTAATATATTTCGTCTCGTCTCGTCTGACGAAATTAACACTGGTTGTAACACTATCTTATGGGGATCATATCAGTTTCTCAGCTTTACAATTCAGGGACCTGCATCACAGGCAAGTTTGTGCTTCTAAGCAGAAAATTATATAGTGTACTTTGTGTGATGATGTAAAGATGGGGGGAAACATTTTGTTTTGCTATTTTATTGCTTCTAGGAGGAAAAAAAAAACACCTGAAAAAGAAGTTAAGTTTTAAAACACTTGTTTTACAGAATTTTACTGTGCTGTATCTAGTTTATGTATTTCTTCTTATTATTACTCTATCCATCCATCCATCCATCCATCCATCCATCCTTCTGATGTTCTCATCATTGTATGAATGTGCATTCATTCATTTTCTACTATTTATCTGGGGTCAGATCACAGGGGCAGCTGCCTAAGCTGGGAAGCCCAGATTTCCATCTCCCCTCGCCAGCTCGTCCGCAAGGATCCCAAGGTATTTCCAGGCCATCAGAGATGTAGTCCCTCCAGCATGTCCTGGGTCTTCCCCGGGGTCTCCTCCCAGTGCCCCAAACTCCTCACCAGGGAGGCGTCCAGGGGGAATCCTGACCAGATGCCCAAGCCACCTCATCTGCTTCCTCTTGAGGCGGAGGAGCAGCGACTCTACTCTGAGCCCCTCCCGGATTACCGAGCTTCTCTAAGGGAGAGCATGGCCACCCTGCAGAGACAACACAATTCGCTCGCTTATATTAATGATCTCGTTCTTTTGGTCACTACCCACAGCTGGTGATCACAGGTGAGCGTAGGAACGTAGATAGATGATGATTATTATTATTATTATTATTATTATTATTATTATTATTATTATTATTATTTCCATACAAGAGTTGATTAAAATAATTTTCAAGAGTTATTAAAGGCATATTTGAATAATTCAATTCAATTCAGCTTTATTTGTATGGCACCACTTCAACAATGTCATCTCAGGGAATTTTACATACAAATCAATGCAAGCAAATTCAAAATTAACTGTTAACAGCAAAACTCACTTAGATGTCATGAAAATGTGTTCATATATATATAGCATATTGATGATGTATTTACCAAATAAATCCTGAATCATAATTCTACCATAACTCAACATGAAAGTACATAAGCAGCTTTAATCATGAAAAAGTTATGTCAACATCATTTTATTACACACCACTACCACACATGATGTATGCCTGCCACAAGGGGTAGCCTGTAAATATGAAAATAAAGGGGCTGAGCCAGCGACAGAAGATCATCGCCTACTTAGAGATTTCTAAGATTAGGTAGTTTCATACTAAGAATGTGAGGTTTAAATGTAAAAGCTCTTCAAGAGCCTATAAACCAAATGTGACTTGCAAACAGCGTCCTGGAAAATTCTTCACCTTCCCAGCGAAATTGAACATTACATAAAGAAGAGTCTATAAAGTCTCTATAGACAGAACTTTATTTAAACCCCTAATATTTTCAGTAGATAATTTCTATTTCTAGAAAATGTTTGCAACGCTGCTCAACTGGGAGACTGCATTTCAGATAATGCAAAAATAACAGTTAGTCAGTCTAAATAAATACAATACAGCTGTTTCATGGACGACCATGAAAACAGCCCACTATATGAACAAACAATGAAATAAAGATAATCCTTGTCACACCAGGGAACCATTTTATTGTCCTCACTGAGGAAGAAGCAAACTGGCCAGAAACCACTGAAACAGCTCAAATTTTTACACTTAAAAAAAAAAAAATCTCTCCAAACATTGTCTTGATGTCATGATGTGTTAAAGCAGTAGCTTTTCTAACACGTTTAAACAATCTAAACGGCTAGTGGTCCAGAAGCTGTAACTTTAAACTCTATTTTCATTGTGCAGAACCAGCACAGGGCAGCACCCATGCACCCCAGTCCTAAACATGAATATACTTACAATTTGAGGCAGTTATCAAGCTGAAGTCATCTTTACTTATGAAGAGGTTTTGCTGAGAGAAATTTTAACTACAAGCCATTTCAGCTTGAAGGAAAAATCAAACTGATTATGACGATGTCCCCAATACCCACGCAAGTGTGCAAAATCAACTCTGACACATCACCTGGCTTTATCTTTGATTTTACCTTGATGTCTGACAGTTAGGAAATGATGCTTAATTTTTCCATCTACATGTGACATTTTCCCAATCATTATTAATTTATAACATAAAAAGCCAATTTGAGCTCAATGTTTGTTTATTTGATACTGAAACAATGTTTGTGAAGCAGTAATAAATCAATTATCGTGCAAAAGGAATCTGTTGGTAACTTATACAGTTAAGTTCTCTAATGTTGTAATACACATTCACTGGTTCAATTGCTTGTTAAGACAAATTGGAAACCAGCTACTCACATAGACTTTCAATGCATTTATGTAAACGTGGTCAGGATGATTGCTGAAGATCCAACTGAGAAAGCAGCAACAGAAAACCACTTCCTGATTGTTCCTTTCAGCTAAGAACAGGATGACATTAGAGATAAGAATGATGACAAAAATAATCACCACTATCATTAGTACTATTGATAATAATAATACTACTATAGCAACTACAAGTCATACAAAAAGTCAAAAGAAAATGTAAGTAAATAAATACTTCTGCTTGTATGTACTCAGCTGTCCCCACAGACCCCGCGAGGTCATTCAAATCAAAGGTGGGCTATTCGTAAAATCCAAACAACTGTAGGTCACTGCAAAGTTTTGTTTACTGAGCTCTTCATGTCAGTGCACATTAAACAAATATGCATCTTAAATCTCAAGCTTGTACAGAACAGAAAACAAGAACCACATTTTCTTTCTCTCATTATTTTTTAAAGATATTCACTGCACCTCAGATATCTCTTCGTACAGTCTATATCTGTCTAAAAAACCAGCTGCTTCAGTGTAAAAAGAGTGAGAAGCTGTGAGAGCCCATTACTATCCCTGCAGGATATCAACTATGTACCTGGTTTGAAGGAGCACAGAAGCAGGAGATCGTAACAGATCTCTGGGTGGTAATTTTAATGCTGTGCCCGCTTGAATAAAAACAATATATCCTTTGTCATGGCAGAAAAGTCTACATCTTTTCTCATGGTCCATGGAATATGAATATGAAGAGAGGTCCAATCAACCTGACAAATTATTTTTTTTTTTAGCAAATACAACTTTTTATATTCTAAAGATTTCCCTTGGCTGCTTTTAACATTATGGTGTGAAAAGTGTGGTGTTCCGTAGCCATAAGACTGCGACCATTTACACCTTTATTAAACCTGTAAAACCATAAAAGCTTTCTGGGTGCTGGCCTGTAATACTCTGTGTCACCACAAGATGGCAGTATGGAACCAGGTTTCACCATTAAAACCACTGCAGTGGAACCGAGCTCCACAGCACAAGGAATATGGATAAGAAGTGCTGAGAAATCAGCTACCAGAACACACTGATGGTCCCCATTTAATGTACAAAAGTGGAATTAGCTTGTGTTTCTAGTTGATTTCAGGGTTCTGTTTACTTAGGAAACACCTGCTTAAAGGTAGAAGAAAAAAACATGATGCCCAAGTTCTGAAGCTGAATCTGAGGCTGCATTGATAACACTTAATAAACTGACAAGGCTGGCTGACTGATTTGATCCTGATATTACACTGCATAAAATGAAAATTCCACTCAGTGCAAGATAAAACAAAATGTCATAACAAAGCTGCCACTGCTCAATATGGTTTTGTCCAGATGACTTTATTCTGGACGATGAGAAGATTACATCCTATTAATGCAAGCTGCTGATCAGTTTCAGTGGCAGAATGCCTGATTACTGCAATAATGCTGTTGTTCCAGTCGCTTGTAGTTTTATTCATCAGTATATGTTGGTTGAAATGGATTTTTAAATATTTATTAAAAAGGCAAATGCTCTTTTCTCAAAGGGATTTCTTTTATGCAAGCATTTTCAGATTTCTGTCATTTATTTTTTCTTATAAAGTTTAATTATGCTGTATGTAAGCGCCTGGAAACTTAATACATATATTTAGGATTTAAACTTGATCAGCCGTAGCTAAGCTTGTTTATTTGTCATGTTTGGTTTATGAGTTATTTAAAGTTATGTGATGCACTTAAGTCTTAGGAGACTCATTCATTCTAATTGCATATTTATAACTATTCATCAGGATACATTAGTCCATTTAATTTTAAAACTGCTCTGTGATAATAGTAATACCCAACATGTGTAGGTAAGTATACATAAAATGCACGTAGGTCTCTAAAGGTCTGTTCACCATTGCTGTACTGACGGATGCTGCTCTGTTGTGCATAAAAGCCTTCATTTAATTTTCTCTGTGTTGCAGTTATGTACTGTAAACTAAATAGAAGGATTCTTTTAGACAGTTTAAAAGATTTAGCTATTTAGCTAGATATAACTAATAATAACCATTTAAAAATGGATGAAATTGAAGTATATGAAGTATAACTGGAAAAATTTCAAGAATAGAAGCAGCTCAAAGCCTGCAAACTGCTCTATGCCACAGATCCTAGACTAAATGTAATTTAACTCACCTGTTAATAGCCACTCTATGTCAATCCTTGTAATTTGCAAATTTGGAGCAATGGGGCCATTATTCTGCAAACTGAGTTTCCAACCAAACCATTAAAGCCCAGCCATTTAATTTGTTTAGATCCAGGTTTCTTCATAAAGAATATGGACTAAAGTACTGCTGTCCTAACCTGGGTTTTACTATTATCCCCTAAGGTTGAGGGATCGTCATCTTTTGCCATATTATAACAGAGTACCACATATTTTTAACTGCATGCATACGATATCAAGCATGGGTTACTATTAATATTAGCTGTAAGACAGCATGACAACAGCAAGGTGCTGAATCTGCAGCTAAAAAGATCTTAGTTGTCATTTATTGCTTTGTTTACAGCTGTGCACTTCCTAGTATAATGAAATGGTAAAATATCCTCTATGGGAAAAGATATTTTGCTGCACCTGCACAGTGTGACAGGTGTGTGGTCTCTTGATCTGCTCATCATTGATAACATCTGTTACTCCAAAGCTAGCGCTGACACAAAGTGTTCGATGAGTGTCGCTTGTTTGTCTGTGAGTCAGCAAAATGGCCCCCAAATTCCCAGCAAAATTTAATGAAACTTAGTGAAGAGATCGATCACAGGCAACAGAACTCTGAATTTTGGTGCAGATTTGGCTGTCTTTCAATAAAACTGCAAAATAGAATATTGATCTTGGAAACAGATTGCACCCTACGAGTATCCTCGTAGTTGTGAATACTTGATGCCAACAACAAACAAGGAAGTAGAAAAACTCATCAGAAACATGCAGCACACGCAGCATGACCACGTGTGTAGGTGCAGGTGCAGGTGCACTAATTAATTTAGCTGATTGCCCCTGAAATCTGAAGCATCATCTCCATTTAAATACAGAGTGCACATCTCTCTTTCATACACCAGACAAAAGGTTTCAAAAGTTTGAAATAAGACCCCACACTCAGCTTTTAAAACGTCTCTACATGAGTCAAATCAGAGGGTTAAAAAGCATGTTAACATTCAGAAATCCCCTCATTCACAGCTGTTATTTATAACTCCTGTCATGCTTTTCAGCTAATGTTGAAAAGTTAATGCTTTAAAATCTAAACCAACTCAAATCAAAGTTTATCCTTGAATAAAATATTTTAAACACCTTATAAAAAGAACCTTAAAACAAGATGGATCTAAATCTGTAAACAAGCAGTAACACATACAAATGCAAAAATCTGTAAGTACTTACAGCAACTCTGGTGGAGTTTGAGAAACTACGTGCCTCTGACTCATTTCGAAAAGCACCAACTTTTGTTTTGCACATTTCTGGGCCTGAAACTGCTTTGGATCACCTGGGGGTTGAAATACTGCAGGTCACAACTACTTGTTTCCAGCCCAGCATGATGCACTGTTTGGCTTTACAGTAACACTATAACAACTAGCACATAGATAAAAACAAGCTGTTTGCCACTACAGTGCCACTGGAATAAAAGAAAAAGTGCTGGATGCAGCATATGAGCAAACACAGGACAAAAATACAATCATCATTTCTTCCTCTGCTCTCAGTGCTAAAACAGAAAAGATTGAAGCTTTGGTTGACTCTTATATCAGAACTACTAAAATATGTAACATTACAGTCATTTAGCAGATGCTTTTATCCAAAGTGACTTACATTGTTTAAGCAGTAGCATTAAGGGTCCTGCCTAAGGACTCGATTGGAAGGTGTTAACATTCATCCTCTGGGGGAATCTTTGGTCTCGCGCATGGGAGATGGATGCTTTGCCAACTGAGCAAACAAACAACTTTGTTCATGTGATTCAGACATTTACTTTAGTGCTTTCTATCCACTCTTCTCTATATGGAGGGTTTCGTCAAAGAAGGCAAACTTTAGGTATGCGAGTTTGGATGGAGAGTCTGGTTCCTGAAGGGGCACCACCACAAGTCCTTTCATTGTAGAAGAAGGGTTCATGAAGGGGTTACACTAGAAATATAAGTGTTATGCTATAAGACAGGTTCGTGGAGGGGGGATATTTTTAATGATATCAATTACATCAGTGTCTCAACCACAATAGTGAAATAATGTCTCCTATAAAAAAGATTTATAGTCTCACAATACAATGCAGCAACTAAAAAAATTATTTGAAAACAGACCACGATATAGCATTAAAAGCAGGAATAATTACATAGAAGATCATTTTCTCTCCTTTGTTAGGTTTAATGGACAACATGCGTTTGGAATTTTGTTTTGTTCTTTCTTTTTTTTTTTTACTAAAATGAAATTTTAAAAAAGCTAAATATTTGGTAGGTTATAAACTCAGTACATACTGTAACACTGCACGACCCTTGTTTATTTAATCTTCACTGACATTCTCCATGCACAACAGCCCACTTTGCCATTTCCACAGGCTGCTGATGGAAACTATTGTCCCTGATTTCTTCAACAAACAGGCTACTTAAATGTTTCTATGTGCCCATTTTGTGGATTAGGGTGTTTGCTCCGAGCATAAATGTCACAAACAATGTGGAATATAATAAGCAACCAGTTTCAGCCATTTTGTTGCCATAAGTGTTCACAAAGTCTAACTAATCTTATGATACACATGAGACGTGCTATTGAGAAACCACAGGAATCTAACCTTTAGTAACCAACAGGATACGGCCAGTATCCAGATTACTGCGTGCAGCCTGAGGAAGAGGTATTGCAGTATTTGCTGTGGTTGTCATGGCAGCGTTTCACACAATCCGCCATAACAGATGGAGAGGTATAGCACAAAATCTTTTCAATTGTCCTTTTTTACTCCTTGTCATGAACAGCTGCAACTCATGAAAAAATCTCAAATTTAATGCACCTGTCACCACCACACACACACATGCACATGTACCTCTGTCTGTCTCCCACTTTCCTGCCTGTGAGATCATTGCAGAATGGCGTCTCTACTGAGAGCCCCCCATGCTGGAGTGATCCCTAATCTGCCCTCAGATCTGTGTTTCTTCCCTTGGCCAGTAAGCACCATGTAATTGGGCTCAAATTGGAAGAAGGATCTGATCTTGTTTATGTAACAAGCATTTTGTGTGATAACACCCCTTTGCTGTCTGTTAGTGCTAGCTCACTGCTGGCTCTTTTTTAACTCTGCGGACTTGCATCCAAAGCTTTTGGGAGGCAGCAGTCACGCTTTAAGTGTTAGTAAAACTGGCTTTTGAGGTGCTGCAGTATCCACGGCAACAAGCACAAACTGAAAGTAAGATGCAGGGTCAGCTTTAAACCTTGAATATGCTGTTAGTGGATTCTAAATGTTTAATTCTTCTTTTTTCTTATAATTTCTTGCTCTGTAATTAACTTTCTCAAAACTTCCCCATCATGTCTGTTATCCATGTATTTCCTTCGCCTTTTCCTCTTGGTGTGTCTCTGTCCAGTGTTGTGTGTGTGTGTGTGTGTGTAATCTTTTGTATGTGACCTCAGAGATCTCACTGAGAGCTCATGATGAGTCATAGCTCAGTCTTGATCCTCTGCATCACAGAGGGGAGCCGAGAATACAGAGCAGCTCCAGCGTTCCACTAACACATATCTATACACACTCCTGTCACACACATTTGCACAAACATAACGGGGGATACACAGTCCGTGGAGTGTGCAGACTTACAGGGAGCAGTCATGCACAGGTTGCATGACCATGCATATATTAGGTGTGTGCAAACATACTCGTGGATGATGGTAAGAGGGTGTGTGAAACATACACAGACCAAGTGTAGGAAGGAAGCTCATGAAGGGTGAATGGTTTTGACGAGGTATAAGAGTCATACCTTCCAATTAGAAAATAATACTCAGATGTACACAATCACACTTCTAGACTCTTCTATTCATAATAATACCTCATCCCCAGCAGCAGATTATCATATTGTCTGCATCTGATCTGGTAATATGCAGCACTGACATTCCTGTGATCACATTCACTTTTGTTGGAAGCGTCAAGAGCTCTCCACATCCCTGATTAATTTAGATGAAAATTCACACCACTACAGAGCTCCCTGCTACATGAACACAGTTTCTGCTGTTGCATCCATAGCATTTCTTGCATTCGCGTTTCATCTCTCTGTGACTAAAGAGCATGTTTTCCATTCTCCCACCCCTGCACCTCCCGAGACTGCAGAGGAATCTCAAAAGAACAGCATTCTGTGATGTATATTTCAACAATTTCCTTGTGCAAACCCCATCTTAAACCCCATCTTTTTTGTCTCCCACTCCTTTTACGTTGTATATCATTCGTTGAAGTCGTGACATGGACCTTGGAAAATATTAGCAGGGGAGTTTCTGCATCAGCAAGGATAGTTTTTTCTTTTTTGTCTTAACTTTTATCACTCCCCTGATCAATGACTTGGGTTTAGGTTACTTAATACCAGGAGGTGAATTAAGGAGTGCACAAAGAGAATTGTCTCCAGTTTAACAAGTTTAGCCTCGCCAGGAGTTCAAATGTATTTGACATTTGAATAAAGCTATAGAGATGAGTCATGGTGGAGACACATTCTCGCTCTTAGAAAAAAGCAACATGTCCTGCAGAAACACAGTGCAGCACATGAGTAATGTCATGTGTCTGCTCTCATTTACAAAACAAATCAGGTTTATTTGGACATTCAGAGACTGTGCACTCAGATTAACACTGTGACTGCACAGGAAAGCAAAACAAGCTTAAACCTTCCCCTGCAGATTGGGAAACGTGCTAAATTTAGATTTAAAGATTAACTTCAGCAGCTTTTTATTGTACTTAAATGATTTCCCTTCCAGCAATGGGACGTTGTCATGGCAGATGTCTTCTAAAGACTAGTGAAAATCAGGGTGTGTTGCTTAGTGCTAAATGCCTTTGGCAGAGTGACATAAGGTAAACTCATCTGGAGTAAAAATTAGAGGAAAGCAAGGTTTAGAAAATGTCTTTCCTTTTGGGAATAAAGAAACATGATGTGATAACTGGACAATCTTCATTGTTGCAAGAGTTAGTTCCAATCCCACTTCCTCCACTCAGACGCACTCTCAGTATCCCTTTTCTATCAATTATCAAGGAGCACAAGAAACTTCCACATCCAAAAGTGTTAAATCCCGTTTGCCTGTCAGAAATAAACCATACTTCCCATGAAGACAGGCAGGTCTTCTGTTGTATCTGGGACTGACAATTCCCGATCACTGTCCTTTTTCTGTCAGGAACAAAAAAACTAACTATAATAGACATGTCTGCAAATATCAGGTGGAGCACTGAGAGTCTTCAGAGGTTCCCAGCTAGAAATGCTGGACAACAAAATAGATAAATGCATTAAAAGATTGTTTATGTATTAAGAGGGTTCCCGAATAAAGTTCCAACTGGAACCTTTCTATGTAGAGTTTATGCATAGTTTCCCCCTTAAATGCAAAAAGAAGCATGCTTGGATTGTTGTTTTAAAACTGATAACAGGTGTAAGTGTACATGTGCATGGTTGTATAATTCTCAAAACCAACCAAGGTTGAGTCACGTCAACTGGACTGAGTTTGTTTCTTGATTATTGTTTGGCTCTCTGATCGAGATAGTAGAGATTTCACTTAAAGTTGAGGCTGGGGAGCTAAGCTAACAGCCATGCAGAACATGGCAACACACACACACACACACACACACACACACACACACACACACACACACACACACACACACACACACACACACACACAAACACACACACATACATACGTATATATATGGAGTAGATGGAATGAGACATGATGTCCCAGAGGTGCAGGATCGGATTCAGGTCTGATGAATGGGCGAGCGAGTCCATAGCATCAGTGCCTTCATTATGCGGGAACTGCTGATACACTCTTGCTACATGAGGCCGAGCATTGTCATGCATCAGACAAAATCCAGGTTCCACTGCAGCAGCTTATGGTCTGACAATGGGTCTGAGGATCTCATCCTTAGGGTAACCTCTGGCTAAGACATGGAGGCCATGGAGGTCTGTGTGGACCTCTAAGGATATGCTTCCTGACACCATCACTGACCCACTACCAAACCAGTGTCTTGGTTTCTCCTCCGTGCTCTTGACACTGTGCTGTTCAATGCTGTTCTTGCAACAGCGGGCATTGATGTTTCGTCCTGGATGAGCTGCACTACCTGAGCAACTTCTGCAGGTTGCAGACATGCCTCATGTTACCTCTACTAGTGAGGGCAATCGTGACCAAAAATCAGCCAGAAAGGATGAAGACAGGGAAATGGTTTGTTGCCACCTGCAGGACCATTCCTTTATAGAAGTTGTTTTGCTAATTGCCTCTTATTTCCACCTGTTGTCTGTTTCATTTGTACAACAGCAGACAAAACTCATTCAGAATCAGTGTTACTTCCTAACTGGACAAACCAATATCCCAGAAGTCTGACTGACTTTAAGTCAGCGATTTGATTAACCATTATGTGTTCTCTTTATTTATTTATTTTTTGCTTTGAATATTTTAGCACAGAGGTCTTTTGGTTTTCTCCCCCTGTATGCATAGGTTTTCTCCAGGTATTCCAGCTTCCTCCCACCATCCAAACCCATGCATGATAGGTTAATTGGTCACTGACTGAGCGTGAGAGGTTGTTTGTCTCTCCGTGCTGATCCTGCAATAGACTGGCAACCTGTTCAAGGTGTACCATGCCTCTCGCCTTGCAACTGCTGGGATATGCTCTATATATAATATAATATAATATAATATAATATTATATTATATTATATTATATTATATTATATTATATTATATTATACACCTTTTAAAATCCTGACTAATTTGTTCAAGTTATGGCTTTTTATTTCATTCAAGGGCAAAATATAAAGACAAAGATAAGCAAAAAGTATGTTCCTGATCGTTTTCATATGACATTCCCTCAGCAGTAGCTGTTCCACATGTTGAAAGTGGAAAGAGTTGGTTTAAGGCAAACCCTTGAAGAGTAATCAGAAGCGTCGGTTAAGCAGAGATGACAGCAGCAGTTTGGGATTAGGGTCGGTAGCAGCACCCAGCTCACTGCTGAGAGATGGCTAGAATGTAAAAGGGGAGGAGGTGTGTGCTCATGAACAGGGTCCAGCTGGCACAGGGACAGCCCCGAGCTCTGGGTAATTTCAGAAAGTTTCATTCCTCTACCTATCAGGAATAACACATCTGCAGCTAAGGCTGATTAACCACCCACTCGGCCGGAAAGGGACGCGGTGCTGACTCATGTGCAGGGTTACATTAATTAGCAGGTGTCAGAGGACTTCTTATTAAAGACGAGATTACAAGAGGACCCTATTTCAATCTGCACTCTGCGTGACCTTGTGCTCATTACTGATGTGCTGCAATCAAATGTTTGTGCCCCTCTGAGGATTTGGATAACTTTGTAATCAGGGTGCTGATGTAATGCACTAATAAATGCTAATATTTGGCTCTCAGTGACACTTTTGATGGGTTTAAATCCTTTTGCAAGCAGTTTATTTTTGGCTTAAAAAGTCACAAGTTTGAGCAAATGGCACAGAGTGGACCACAACCAGCTGGAATTAGATGTTTTCTCCTTCATCCAAACAGCATCCATTAGACTTTATTATCTTTTTTTTTCTTTTCTTGCATGAAATTAGTTTAGCTTTCAGAAAGAATAAACTTGCTTTAGGCAATGTGCTGTAATTTGCAATGAAGGCCAAAATGGGGGAAGCAAAGGGAAATGTTTGCATATTAAACACGCAAAATGAACAACCTCAACAAACATAACACCACCAAAGCCTACAGGTGGTAAGTGGTGTAAGCTCAACAAATACTTTAAATCCAGTTTGACCAGCCAGTTTTTACTTAGAATGAATACTCACTCAAAAATCAGGCATAATGAACCTGCATACATTTGGGAAGGGATCCATTTTGGCATCAATAGAAGGAAAAGTTGGATTATCACCATAAAATGTTGTAAAAAAACTGAAGTAAAAGCACATTTTGGCAGGTCGGGTCAACATTCTATATTTATATTTCTGCATAGTTATGATAGAGTACAAATCTAAATAAAAGATGATTCAATGCAATCATTCGTATTGAGAATCTTAAATTCAGTATAATTCTATTAAGTTTGATGTAATCTGAACTTTTTAACATTTTCACTTTCCTTTGAAAATTACATGTATTTTTTTTTTTATCTATGTGGCAAATAAGAATTAAAGAATTAGAAATATAATTAGAGACTTTTAGTCACCTTATAATGCAGGGAATAAATGGAACTGAAATCTAGCATATACTGAAATACTGTCTACTTGGTATAATTTAGTATAGCTCTAATATATATATATATATATATATATATATATATATATTGACAAGGAAGCGGGCTCTCTCAACCTGTGTGTTTAGCATCCTTAACATTCTCTACCTGTGTGTCATTGTGTGCATATACACTTTTTCCCTTCCATTCCCTACCAATTCATCTGTGTCCAGCACGTCCATTCCAGCATTATTTCCCTGTTGTTTCTAACGTTCATGACCCTGTTTGTCTTCCACATTTTATCTTTTACTTTAGCCCCTTGGATACCTTTTTTCTGGCTACCACCACCTGGTTTCCAAATTTGGACTGATGAAAAGATCTCAATTTTAAGTCTCTGGTGTGGCGGTTGCATTTGATGCCTTCTTCCTCGACCCAGTTTCATGACAATGTGTTGAACCCAAAAGCAGTGATAGACTTACTGTGGCTTACAAAAGTATTTACCCCCTAAGGCTTTCTCTCTCTCTCTCTCTCTCTCTCTCTCTCTCTCTCTTTTTTGTTTTTTAAATTAATATGATTAATATTGAATCTTTGGAAGGAGTTTTATATTTACCTAAAAGAACTCAGGGAGCAGATACCAAGCCATTGTATAATAATAATAATAATAATAATTATTATTATTATTGTTGTTGTTGTTGTTGTTGTTGTTGTTGTTATTATTATTAATATTATTATTGCCAATGGTTGTGGCATTATTTGTTATTTATATGCTCTAATGTCAAAATTATTCCATTCTCCCCATAGCAAAGAATTCTTTAAAAAACTTCCTGGATGCAGGCGGTGATCCGAATCACCTCCTAAATCTAATCAGGTATTCCTTATTCCATTTCTGAAATATCCTAAACATTTCATCAAACCCATCCATAACTTTTTGCATGTGGCTAACAAAAAGGAAGACAGACAAAGCAACACTGCCGAATACATAACCTCCGCCTTGGCAGAGGTAATAACAAAAATGGGTGAATATGTGTCTGAGTGTATGGAGATTGCTTTGGGGTAATAATCAGAAAGATGTAATAATATGACACATCTTAAGCATCTACATGCACTTCTGAAACATTTTCCTGTACACAACTGTTAAACATCCCATCTTTGTTTAACATGGTGGTGCCCACGGTTTTAGCTTTAGCTGTGCTAATGCAGTTGATAAGCCTGAAAATAGACATATGAATGCTTTACTTTGTTTATACTTCGACTTCCCGGTGCTGCACAACACCATGTTTTTCTATTTTGCTCTACTCACATAATGACTGAGTCTTTTTAATGGAAAACATGTTCTAGATACCAAGGTATATGACTTCCTGTTGCCTTTCTATCATCTCCAGCCAGTCTGCCCATTCTCCCCTGACCCCTGACATCAACTAGACATTTCAGTCCAGACAACTGCTGCTCACTAGATATTTTCTCTTTATCTGACCATTTTCTGTAAACCCTAGAGATGGTTGTGTGTGAAAATCCCAGTAGATTAGCAGTTTCTGAAATACTCAGACCAACAACCATGCTACGTTCAAAGAACACGCGCAGAGAAACCTGTGTGGATGTGTTGGAGAACTCGGCCACACGGCGACGCAAAGACTGTGTGGAGACGTTCAGGAAGGAGTGACCATGCAGAGTGATCATGCAGATGCCACCTCACTTGAACAGAGGCCAGAGTCAGGCCAGCGGTCCCGAGACCCAGGCCACCAGCCCCCCCCGCAGGCAACAGATCCCGACCGGTCCACAGAGACGACCACTCGCCCGCCCAGGAAGGCAGCAGCAGGAGACCCCAGCAGTCCCCGACCCCCCCGGGCACCGGCCGCCCGGGACAGACGGGGCAGAGGGCCCGGGCCCAGGAGCGCAGGGACACCCCCCCCCCCCCACAGGCCGAGGGCCAGCACGCCACCCGGGGGGACCCGGCCCACCCAGACGGCCACCACCAGAGGCCAGCCCCACACCCCAGCGCCCAGCCGCACACCCAGAGAACCAGTCTTGCCCCCCCCAGACCAACACACACACACACAAACACACACACTCTCCTTCCACTCCTCCATTCATCCTCCCACGCATACACCATTCAACCCTCACATACTCTGTCCTCCCACACACACACACCATCCTTCCACCATCCATCCTTCCACACACACACCATCCTTCCTCCCACACACTCACCATCCTTCCACCATACACTCTCCCACACCTACCCCATCCTCCCACACACACATCATCCCTCCACCACTCATCCTCCCACACATACACCATCCTCCCTCTCATACACCATTCATCCACCTTCACACCTCCCACACACACACACACACACCATCCTTCCACTACCCATCCTCTCACACATACATCATTCTCCTACACATACACCGTCCTCCCTCTCCTACACCAAACATCCACCTTCACGTACCCCATCCTCCCACACACACACACACCACCCCTCCATCACCCACTCTCCCAAACATACACCACTCCCCCACACACGCGCCATCCTCCCTCCCATACACCATCCATCCTCCCGCACACACACCATCCTTCCACCATCCATCCTCCCACACACTCCCCCATCCCTGCACCATACATTCTCCCATACATACCCCATCCTCCCACACATACATCATCCCTCCACCATTCATCCTCCCACACCCACACCACCCCCCCTCCCACACACCACGCATCCACCTCCACACACCCCACCCTCCCACACACCATCCCTCCACCACCCATCCCCCCACACCCACACCCCTCTCCCACCCACACACCAACCCCCCCCCAACACACACACACACAAACACCATCCCCCCACCACCATCCTCCCGCCACCCCACGCCGCGGGGGGACAGCCCCAGCCAGGAGGCGAGGAGACACGAGCCAGGCCCCCACCCCCCCACCCCGCCCCCGCCCCCCACTCCCCACCCCCAAAACAGCACCTTCCCCCCAGGGCCAGCAGCCAAAACCCCCCGGGACAGCCCGCCTACGCCCCGGGCCAACGCGACAGGCCACCCGGCCCGCCCCGCCCCCGGGCCATCCATGGAGACAGGGGCGCTCGAAGACCCCATCCCCCCTCCCTCCCCCACTAGTGATGGAATATATTATGTGCTGTTTGCAATTTAAAAAAGAGGGTTAAAATTGGGGGGCAGTAACTGCATTGAGGAGGGGGCGGGGCCACCTGAGCAGTCCCACCCACCTGACCTCGCATGTTCCACCCCCCAAAACGTGTTTGTATGTTGCAAATGTTATTTGTGCTCAGTGACTAAGTGGAATTAAAAGCTGGGAGGCATGCTGCCGCTCGGCGAAGCAACAGGGCCACTATGATGACCCCCCTGCCCCGCCCAGCGCAACAAGCACACCTCCCACAGCCCTACCTGTGTATGTAGTGAAGAGTGGGGGAGGGGAGGGGTCAGGAGATGTAGGTCCAGAGGGGAGTAAGCCTCCCCCCTGGAAGACGACCCGCCAGTGGCCTAGGGCGCCCCCGTCCCCCGCCGGCCCCGAAGGGCGTCACAGGCCCGGAGCAGGCACCCCAACCCAGGCACGCCACGAACCCCCCCAGGGGCCAGCCACCAGCCCAAGGGGCCACTTTCCTTTTTTTTTTTTTTTTTTTTTTTTTTTTTTTTTTTTTTTTTTTTTTTTAACTTGTCTTGTCCAGCATCGTTGCAAACAGAATGATTGTCTGGCTGCTGTCTGGTGCTGGGCAATTTTACTCTATCAAGCAGGGATTTATACTACATGTATAAAGTCCCTCTTGATGACATGAAAAACTTTATTAAATCAGACTCTTAATGCTGGACTCGACCGGAGGGGACAGAGAGAGAGAGAGATAGAAAAGAAAGTAGAGAGAAGAGGGAGGGGAGAGAGAGGGACAGAAAGGGTGTGGGGAGTGCGGGTGGGGACTTAAAACATTATACAGAAAACCATGTAATCCATACTACTTGCAACATATATAGCTAAGATCATCCTGGCCAGTAGGTCATTACACAACTAGTTGATAATAGTAACAATAATAATAATCACAATAATAGTAATAATAATAATAGTAGTAGTAATAATAATAAGAGTAAGAGTAATAATAATAATAAGAACAGAAATAATAAAAAAAAAGAAAAAAAAATATGATAATAGATATAAGTGAAACTGCTGTATTCAAGAACACGCGCAGAGAAACCTGTGTGGATATGCTGGAGAACTCGGCCACATGGCGACGCAAAGACTGTGTGGAGACGTTCAGGAAGGAGTGACCATGCAGAGTGATCATGCAGATGCCACCTCACTTGAACAGAGGCCAGAGTCAGGCCAGCGGTCCCGAGACCCAGGCCACCAGCCCCCCCGTAGGCTACAGATCCCGACCGGTCCACAGAGACGACCACTCGCCCGCCCAGGAAGGCAGCAGCAGGAGACCCCAGCAGGAGCCGCCCCGCGGACACAGGGCACCGGCCCCGGCAGGCCGAGGCCAGCAGTCCCCGACCCCCCCGGGCACCGGCCGCCCGGGACAGACGGGGCAGAGGGCCCGGGCCCAGGAGCGCAGGGACACCCCCCACCCCCACAGGCCAAGGGCCAGCACGCCACCCGGGGGGACCCGGCCCGCCCAGACGGCCACCGCCAGAGGCCAGCCCCACACCCCAGCGCCCAGCCGCACACCCCGAGAACCAGTCCTGCCCCCCCCCCCAGACCAACACACACAAACACACACACTCTCCTTCCACTCCTCCATTCATCCTCCCACACATACACCATCCAACCCTTACATACTCTGTCCTCCCACACACACACACCATCCTTCCACCATCCATCCTTCCACACACACACCATCCTTCCACCATCCATCCTCCCACACACTCACCATCCTTCCACCATACACTCTCCCACACCTACCCCATCCTCCCACACACACATCATCCCTCCACCACTCATCCTCCCACACATACACCATCCTCCACCTTCACACCTCCCACACACACACACACACACCATCCTTCCACTACCCATCCTCCCACACATACATCATTCTCCTACACATACACCGTCCTCCCTCTCCTACACCAAACATCCACCTTCACGTACCCCATCCTCCCACACACACACACACCACCCCTCCATCACCCACTCTCCCAAACATACACCACTCCCCCACTTTCCTTTTTCTGAGTGGGAGGGGGGCGAGGCAAAGGAAGGGAACCCCAGGCCCACGCCCCCAACACCCGGCCAGGGCGCCCCCCAGAGGACACGTCCTAACCCCCTGCAAACGCACACACACTCTTTTTTTTTTTTTTTTTTTTTTTTTTTCCCCCCAGCCACTCACACACCCTCTCACACACCTCTATACACCAACACCTCAATACGTGCACATACCTCCACACACACACTTCACGCACATACCTATAAACACACACACCGGTGCCCACATACACACACACTCTCATACCCCTCCATACACATACACCACTACACACGCACTCACATACATACCTGCATATACACACAAGCACCTCCATACATACTCACGCCTCCACCCACTCCTTCACTCCTCCACACACACCTCGACCTCCACGTGCACACACTCATATATACACACCTTCACACACACCCACACACACATCCCACATAGACCTCCACACACACACCCGCACACCACTCACACACACATACACGCACACACCTAGACCTTCATACACACCCACACACACATACAGCACACACATCCCTCTACACCCACCCACACACTAGCATACCTACAGACACACACACATACACACCCACCTATATACAAACACACCCCCACCCAGGTTCCGGGGCTGCGACCAAGCACCAGGGCACGGACCAACCCCCGGCACGGCACATCCGGACGGGCCCAGCCCCCCCTCCAGCAGCGGCAGACCCCCCACCCCCAGGAGAGGGGGGAGACCCGACACCCCAGAGCCCAGGGCCCCCACCCGGCCCACCCCGGGCCCGACCGACCACCCGGCCAGGGGCCAACGGACACCGACCCAGGCACCCCGGCAGCCACCCCCCACCGCCACGAGGCAGCCCCACCCCGGGGCCCACCCAATGCCGCCCGCCCAGACCGGAACCCCCAGCCGACCCAGCAGCGGAGCAGCCGAGATCCCCACCCAGGAGACAACCGGAGACCCGAAGCCACCAGGGACCCCCCACCCATATCCACCCCCATCCCAGCGAAGCCGCAATCCTCCACCTACATTAGGTGATGTAGCCAGTCACAGGGGACCAGAGGGAATGAAAGTCATCTGATTGGTTCCTGGAGGAGGCAGACATTGTCTCAATGCTGATGTGATCTAACAGGAGATTTCTAAACTGCTGGATAGACAAATTATTCTTATCTTTCCAGTTCACAAGAATAGTTTTCTTTGCGATGCATAAGACTGCGAGGACCAAGTTTATGGAGTGTATTCCTATGTTAGTGTCACCCAGGTCGCCCAGTAGGCAAAGTGTGGGGTTTGCAGAAAAACTGGTTTTAAACCATTTTGAGAGATCTTCACACACCTTAATCCAGAACCTTTGGACAGGTGTGCAGGACCACAGCGCATGGATGTAGCTATCAGAAGTGTTCTCAGAGCAGTGTGGGCAGATATCTGATGGTGAAAGGCCCATCCTGAACATCCTGTGTCCTGTATAATGAGTTCTATGGAGAATTTTGAATTGTATTAGTTGTATATTTGAATTCTGAGTCATTTTAAACGTGTTTAAACATATTTGTGACCATCTTTTCTTATCAAAGTTATTAGATAAATCATCTTCCCATTTTGAAGTTGGGAGAGATATCCTGTCTTCTAGCTTTGCAAGTTCAAAGTCTCTTAAATCCCATTTCTTCCTCTTCCTGATGCTCAGTTTAAACTCCAGCAAGTTGTATTGACCATGTCTACATGACTAAGAGCATTGAGTTGCTTCCATGTGATTGGCTGATTAGATTTTTGTATTAACAAGTGGCTAAAGGGGTGCATCTAGTAAAGTGGCCAGTGAGTGTATCGTCCTCCCATCCTTTCATAAATGGTCTTACCCAGTTTTCTTTAGTTGAAATAGGTGCGGACATAGCTGAACACTGAAACAGTGTTGATTAAATCCTGGCATTTGAGTCTTTAGAACCGAACCATGGATACATTGTCTATTTAATGACATATTTTCAACATCAACTCTCTTAACTAAAAATCTGCTTTCCAATGTATTAAATTTATTCTACTACTTGAATTATCTCAGAGGGAAATTTTAATAATAAGTTTATAGTCACTGTCTTGTTCTGGAGGCTGATGGCTGCTGGCAGAATCTGGATTTTATTCATTTCACAGTTTTTTTTTGTTTTTTTTTTTGTCAAATAATCAACACAGGCAAACGATTAGCAAGCTGGTCTGCTAAAGAAAATAAATAAATCATGCATGTTCCAAACAGACACAAGAGCAGCCGAAGCAGATGCCTTGGGGCAGGCCGGTTTGAATGGTTAAGAAAATCCTCAGTTATCACTGTAATGTTAGGTTAGGTCAGTAGTTTGGGACTCATCCTCCTGCTTTGCAGTAGGAACAGAGCACATTTCTAGTGCAGCATGCTGGGTGACTCCTTTCAATCCAATCAGAATCCATTTTTCTAGATATCAGAAGATTAACTAGCAACAACCATATAGCATCATATATGTTTTTGGCCACTAATCTAATGCTTCACCTGTGAGTCTACAGATATGAAGATAAATTAGGCTTGCATGTGTTGCTACATGAGGAAGACAATGACGTGGAGGATTGGTAGTCAAATCAATTTCCCTTGACATTTTTGGTAAAATCACTGAATGACCCTTTAAGAAAAACAAAATAGTGGGAGGCCACCAGAAAAGTTATTGTGATCATTAGAGATGCTATATAATAGATAAGCTGGACAGAATAGAAAGTGATTTTCCAGGGAGAAAGCTCCACGTTGGGCTCTTGCTGAAAAAGGCTAAGTAAGGGCCAGTAATTGTGAATGGGATTGCAAGAGCTTGACTCAGCAATAGTGTACCCTTACCACTCCTTGATATCAGCACTTCAGTGTCTTTTCATGGGGCCCAAAACCCCTTCCAACATCTAAAGTTAACATTATTCCAAGATCGTGAACATCTTCCTTACTAAGACAAGCTATGTCACTTTTGTGTGTTGGGTTTTCACTTCTAGTGATTCAAGGAACTCATTTTTGATATCAGAAAGACATTTTGACAAGTAAAAATCAGAATATCTTAAATATTATTGACTGATTAAATAGATAGAAAACATAATATACATACAAATGAAGAGAATTAAACATATTTAAAAAAATAAATAATGTATTCTGAATATAAGAATATACTTAAGTCTAACTAACTAAATAACTACCTAACCAAACTAAGGTAAATTAAGTAACAAGTAACTAACTAACTAACTAAATAAAAAAAACTAACTAAACTACAGTAAATTAAATAATAAGTAACTAACTAAATAAAAAAACTAACAAACTAATGCATGTGGTATTTGCATGTGTCTAGTACCAGTCGAGATAACAGGTACTAAATATTAAAATGGATTTTAGATGATGGAAGTCTGCCCAGTGTTTCCAGTAGTTTGGCTGTGAAGGAGCGGACCAACCGGGGCTTCTCCACCATGCTGCCTAAAAACACCAGAAACATGGCCTTCTTACTGGCAATCATGTTGCTTTTGCACAGGTGGAGTAAAATGTGCTTGGGGAGTGGGCCCATGGTCTCAGGGATCTTGAAGTTATATCCCTCCACTTCCGCTCATATGATCCGACACAGCTCCCTGACCTGGCTTTCCAGGTGCTGACGATCAATGGAAAGATAATCAGCCTGCTGGATCAGGATTTTAGTCAGTCTGTTTAAACAAACCAACACGCAGCTTTTTGACTGTCTTCTTGCTCTGCTGGAGCAAAATCCTGGTCCTTCAGAAAAATGAGTTGACCTGTCTGGGTGTCCACAAAGTCAGTGGCTGATTCCTCTCCCGATGTTTGCCTGGACCGAGGTTCAGCTCTTCCGGTTGAGGTCAGGGTTTGTGTGGGCTGGACCTTCATCTCCTCTATTTCTCCACAGAGCTTGATCTTAGGTTTGCCACCAAATGAGGAAAACCAGGTGATGGCAGGTGTCTTCTGGGTTTAAAATATGGCCTTTTTAAAACAGGAAACAACATATATGTCACTTTCTGGGAGCTTTGAGTTCAGTAAAATTAGGGCTAATTTACTGTGAGCCATAATTTCCCAGCAAAAAGCCTTGAAAATGGTCTTGTGAAGCATTTCTGGAGTGAGATCAAAATGGTGGCTTTCAACCTCGGTCTAGATTTTGTGGAAAAGCCACGTGAAAGTGGTCAGAAACTGTTTAGGAGTTGATCAACCCAAAAGTGGTTTTATAGCCATCTGCCTTTTCTGATGGATGTTGCTCATGATTTTCCTCACACGATGTTACAGGAGAACATCGTCCTTCGACTTCTAGGTTCTCAGTGTCTTCAACTTCAACATCAGACTCGGCGGTAACAATTTGTTCCTCTTCAGAGTCCGAGGCGTTATCATCTGTTTCTGCCTGATCTGGAGCAGTCTTCAGATCATTTTGGACCACAGAGTGACAGTGGTCCTGATTTCCTTTTCTGATGTTGTTCCCTGTTGGTGACGGTTTCATCAGGGCTTTAATAAAAGTAGAGACAATTAGGTGGTCTTTGTCTTTTTTTAAACATTTTTTTTTAGAACAAATCTTCTTAAAGATGGTCTTGTGAAGATTGTCCAACCTTTCTGGTGACAGATTAAAAATCATATATATATATATATATATATATATATATATATATATATATAATGTGTAGGAACCATATGTTGGGTTATTTATTTCCCACTTGAAGTATGTGTGCACTTGCGCAGTGACACCACCGGTGATTGTGGGTGGCACTGTGGGTGGCACTTTGGGTGTGTTGAGGTTATTAATGAGTGTGCTCACCTGTGTTGGTTTGGGGCCTGGAGCATGGAGACAGGGTGAGCTTCAGCTGAAACTTTCTATTAACCGTCATTGAATAATATTAACATCAGTTAAATGCATTATATTCATACAACCTTATACATCCTTAAGCTCATAAACAAAGTAGTGTATGCTTCTTGAGATTGAGATATGGATGTAAAACAATAAAGCATTATGACATGTGCACTTTTAGCGTGACGTGTTTGGGATAAAACCTCAAGTATTCCTTAATTGTTAATTGTTAGTAGGAACACATTTGGTAATGGAAAGTTTCGTTAGTGAAAAACTGTTTTGATAAGATAGTTTGTTTGTTGGTAGTATATTAAATCTTATAAAGCCCATTTTTTGCGATTTACATATTTTCTTAGTATGTTCAATAAATGTTTAAAGTTGTTTATTTTACCCTGTTAGGCTGAGCAGTACTTTCGCATAAGGTGATTGTACTTGTTTGTTTATTTTGTTCGTGTGTCAAGCAGCTGAAGCATCGCGCTTAGGAGTGTAGCCGTAGTCCTGGTTCTAAGACGGTTAGTCTGGTTCGAGGCTATCAGTATATGGGCACATAAATACCTACCACTAGTATGCACAGAAAAATAGGGTTGAGTTTAGTCCCGGATAAAAGATAGAGGGGAATTAAATAAACAACAATGGTACATATGAATAACAGGGCTTTGTATGATGGAAAATGAATGAATATTTGTGACTGTTGTAAATATAATGGAGACAAATGTAACGCCTGGGAAGAGACAAACGAAACTTACAGCTAAAGCTTTAGAAAATAAGATTGAAAGGCTCCAGGAAGAACGACAATCAAAGGTAAAAAGGATTAAAAGTGCAATAAGAGAAATTACAGATCGTATGCAAAATGTTGATAATGTTGAGAAAATACAGCTATGTCTTGAAAATATATCAAGCCAGTATAAAGAGGCAGATAATTTACATGCTATGGTTGTTCCTATGCTTCCTCTTGAGGAACAAGAAAAGCAGAATGCATGGTTTCAGAGTGTCAAGGAACATAAAACAGCGTTTGAGTCTGAAACAAGAAAATGGCTGACAGAGATGACAAAGGAATCTGTTACACTGCAGACACCAGTAGAGGGTACTGTTATTCCATCATGTCAAGGACATAATGTTTTTAATGGTAAAGAGGCATGTATGCCTAGGAACATTAAAAGTGTTGTGGATGATGTTGGTCCAAATGACAGCGTTTCTAATGTATCTTGTAAACTAAAAAGACACAGTGAAGTTGGGAGTAGAGCTGCTTCCTCCAACGACATCATCGGCTAGATTAAAGGTGGAAGCAGACACAGCCCCTCTTTTAGCTCGACAGAGAATGCTGAAAGAAAAGCATGATTTAGAGGAGCAGCAGGAATTGTTACGAAGAAAGAAGGAGAAGTTAGATTTAGATATGGAACTGGCTGCTTCTATGGCTAAAGTAAACGTGCTAAAGGCGTCAGAAGAATCCTGTGTGTCTCATGTTTCTATGGATGGAATGAATAGCTATCTTAAAAGAAGTAAAGGAGCACAGCTGGATGTTAACGCTGCAGCTTTTGTTACCTGAGTGTGATGTGCAGCCATCGGTTGCAAGGGCCGTAGACAATGCTATTTCTTTTAGCTGCATGGATGCGCAGGCAGGGTTAAGTAATCCTGTTTCTGTGACAGGAGCTGGTTTACCTACAACGTTAAACAGTGCTTTACAACAAACAGTTCCACGTAGTGTTTCTAGTTCATCCATGATTGCAACAGAGAATAACATAGAACAGCGTTTTCTTACAGTCTTGGAAAAACAGAACGAGATAACTTCTTCTTTATTGGTTGAACAGCAGTCGCTTTTTCTCCTACAGGTTTTTGATGGCGACCCATTACAATATCAAGCCTTCATAAGAGCTTTTAAATACAACATCGAAGGTAAAACTCAAAGTCAGAGAGATTGTTTATATTATCTTGAACAATATACAAGGGGTCAACCTAGAGACTTGGTTCGAAGTTGTCAACATTTGCCTGTCACGCAGGGATATTTGAAGGCCAAATCACTACTTCAACAACATTTTGGTGATTCATTTAAAATAGCCTCTGCCTACATGGATAAGGTGCTTCAATGGCCAATGATTAAAGCAGAAGATAGCAAAGCTTTAAAAGCATACAATTTATTGCTACAGGAATGTTGTAATGCTATGGGCAGTTCTTTAAATGCCTTGAACGCACCATCCAACATGCAAACCATTATAAGGAAGCTTCCTTATAAGTTGCAGGATCAGTGGAGAAGCAAGGTTTGCGATATTCAACAAAAGTTGTGCCGTAGAGTCATGTTTCAGGACATTGTGGAGTTTGTGGAAAAGCAGGTTAGAATAGTAAGTGACCCTTTGTTTGGAGACATTCAAGTGGAACCTGCAATGAAGAAAAAAGACCCAATAAAGGTGAAGTCTCAAATCGGTTCAAAATGGAGGAGCAGTAGTTTAGCTACAGCTGTAGAACCTGTTCATGAGAAAATGGAACCTGTGAATAAAAAGGAGAAGAACTCATTAATTTGTTTTTGTGGAGCTAGTCATGCTTTGGATATTTGTCTTTCTTTTGATAAACGGACACAAGAGAAGAAGATGTCTTTTTTGAAGGAGAATGGGATGTGTTTTGGCTGTCTGTGTACTGGGCACAGAGGTAGAGATTGCAGAAAAAGATTGGTATGTAGGATATGCAGTTTTAAACATCCCACATCGTTGCATGTTGATTTCAAAGCAAAGCAAACGGGTTCAACACAGGTTAATAAAGGAACAAAAGTTGTAAAGGGAAGTGCTGAAATGTCTGTGCAAACCAGTGGTCTAACTGGGGCCGGTGATCAGCTTTGTGCACTGTCTATTCTGCCTGTCCAAGTGAAATCTAAAAAGGGACAGGAAACTGTGATGACTTATGCCTTCTTGGATCCAGGGAGTACGGCTTCATTTTGTACTGAACGACTCATGAACCGTCTTCATTTAACAGGAAAGAAAATGGATATCCTTCTTAAAACTATGGGGCAAGAAAAGAAGGTGTGCAGTTACATGTTGTCTGACTTGGAAATTGCTGGATTGGACTCAGACAACTTTTGTGACGTACCTGAAGTTTTTGTGCAGAAGAGCATGCCTGTTGATAGAGGAAACATCCCACAAACAAAGGATATTCAAAGATGGTCTCACCTAAATCATATAACGTTGCCTGAAATAGATGCAGATGTCGATCTTCTGATTGGTTTTAATGTGCCTCAAGCATTGGAACCATGGGAGGTGATTAGGTCTGAAAATGGTGGACCTTACCCAGTTAAAACACTCCTTGGTTGGACTGTGAATGGTCCACTTAGAGGGGAATGCCAGATCAGTGATCAGTGTTTGCAGCCAGACATCACAGTGAATCCAATTTCAGTGCTGAAGCTTGATGTGCTTTGGGAACAGCAGTCAAAGGTAGATTTCTCAGAAACTTTACAGGAAGAACAAATTGGTTTAACAAAGGAGAACAAAAGCTTCATGGATTTTGTCTCAGAGAAAGCAAAGGGAAACCAGGAGAACCTGGATCAGGGACACACTGATTCTACACAAGATTTAGGAGCGGAGATCCATCCTCAAATCTCCACATCTGTGAACAAGAAAGAACCAGCTGACCCAACTCGGCCTCCAGTCAGAACCATAGAGGACAAGTTCAAGAAAAGGAGGGGGAGGAGGAAGAAGAAAAGGACTCTATGTGAAACTGATGAGATGGTGTCAGTTCAGGAGCCAGAGGTCCAGCTGACTCAGAGATTAGCTACCAACAAGCAGTCCGTCAGGACCAGAGCAATAAAGAAACTTTGGAAGTACATCTGTGTGAATGCAGAAGCAGGTGAATTCACAGCTTATGAACTGCTGAGGTTGTGGAGAGGTCTTTTCTACTGCTCGCGGATGCAGGACAAACCACAGCTCACTGAAGATCAGAACCTCATGTTCATCAAGCTGTTCTGCAGAACAGGAGCCAAGACAAAGAATCAGACTTTTTCAGATCCATATATACCAGCATCGTCAGCACCATCATAGACCAGAATCCCTTTGCCATCAAAGATTTGGTGGAGGAGTTGGAAGCAGCCGAAGACATGAACTCAAATTCAGGTTGGGCATCTAAGGAGGATGACAAAAAGTCAATCTATAAATGAATTGTATAAATGAATGATGAATTAAATAAATATATTTTGTTTTGTACTTCTTGCTGATGTAAATTAGAAGTAGGTTAAAGTACAGGTAGAAAAAAATATATATATGGTGTATGCATTATATAACCAACATGAGGGAAGTTAGCTAAACATTTTGCAGCCTTCTGATGCCCTTTAATGTTAAATTACATTTTCTTTACTCTATTTTCTTTGTCATGAAATATATAGAATATCATATATGAACTAAAATAAAAACCAGATATGCTTTTCTCAAATTTCAAAAAGATGTCATCTTTGATAGAATTCATTTTATATATAATGGTCACAAATGGTCTGGTACTAACTGTAACACATAGTGAGCAGCTGTCACAGCCGGTAACATTAGTATTTTCTGACAAAGTAAAACTAAGTGAGGCATGACATCATGACGGTGGTTTAAGACAGACTGTAATATTAATAATGTTAAGTTTTGGTGCTGCAGTGAATAAACCTCCTCCCCTCTGCATTCACATCTCTCCTCCTAAAGTACACCTCAACCTGAAGCTGACGGAGTGATGAACAATCGTTCTGTACTCAGATATTTTGTACGCTTATTTCTGCCGTTACTGGCTATTTAGCTAATGCTATACTAGGTTGGGATAACAGCGATGTTATTGCTAACATAGACGGGTGTTATGACTGGCTGTATTTTAGGAATAATTTAACCACATAATATGTGTGAACTGCCAACATCAGCTGGTTCTTTATTGCATGCTCTTGATGTGCTACTGCGGCTACAAGTCAATGCTACAATGCTCTAACATTTTACATGCACATCCTGTTCCGGTGCTTCACACATCAAAATAAGAGTTCCGCTTACAGCAGTTAGCCAAAACATTACAATGGAAAGAGCCTTAAGCTAATTTAGCACAACTTTAGCAATGCAGCATAAAAAAAAAAGCAGACAGACACGTCAAAGCACTTGTCATTACACATGACAAACAGAGTTAGACTGAAACTGGAGACATATTGAGTCATTAATTGTACATTATTATAAACTTACCTGTCGGGAAGCTCCACTCAGACCACTGTTAATGTAACCTGGCTAACTAACCTACTAGCTAACCCTGTTGAAAAGACATGTGGCATTGAATGAAGTCAGAGCTCCATCTAGTGGACAAACGCCGCAAGGACATCATTCTGCAGACTCCGACACTTGTTTTTTTTTTGTCATTTCAATGAAGACAAGCTTTTTCAAAAGACAAAAAAATCAAATCACAAGATATAGTCATTCATTCACAAGTTGACATAGAGGATTTATCTTGCCGGTAACTTTAGTGAAGCTTTCAGCAATAAACATGTATTTAATCTTATATTTTATCATCCAATCAGGATGTTTTTTAAACCTTAAACCCTTTAAAGCACTTTTGATGAATACAAAAACATAGTTCAGTAGTAAAGTAGAAGTACAAAAAAGGTAGTCTAAATGAAGGGTTAAAAAAGGAGAGAGGAAGTAGAGAACACATTTATTCTCCTTTTACAAAGAAGCTAGTGCCGTTTCTTTTTTTTTTTTTTTTTTTTTTCTTGTTTGTTTTTTTTATTTCGGCTTCAGCCCGTGTGTTCATTACCGTTGCAGAAGGATAAACTGGCTAAATGTAGTTGTAGAGTATTCCTGGGTGTAGGAAAGTGGTGGTAATTGGATTCTGTGCATAGAAAATTTACACAAGTGCTCTTGATCAAGTGGTAGGAGTTGCAGTGGGTGTAAGAATGTGTTGCATGTGCAGAGCTCTAAGCACCAGACTGAAGAATCCTGTTATTCTTGTACTAGTCGTTCTTAAAGCGAACAGTTTTACCAGTTTGGGAATGCTGACCGTATCATCATTCCCACTGCATTTTAATCTGTGTCAACTGAGGTTTTATCTTTACTATGGGCATGTATGTGCAGCTATTTTAGCAGCCTTAGCTTTTTATTTAAAGAAGCAGTGGCAACTGCATGTAGATGAGGATGAAATCAGTTGTTCCAGCATCATACTGGTCAGTTGTAGGCAGGAATGAGTGCAAGGAGTGTAATTATTTCCACTTGGCTGTAAGAAACCTTACCGCCTTTCTCTTCTCTCCAGCATAAATCACTCAGCATTGCTGCATGCTGCATACAGGGTTTTGCTTTGTTTTTATGATATAGCATGTGGTGCTTTTTGCAAATCTGTCACGCATATTTTTAAATATGCAGTGCAGAATTTTAATGTGATATTCCAGTGCTCCCTCAGAAAACTGCTGTGAGACATGCCAAAGTAGGTGCTTAGATCCCTCCACTGATCAGAATCGCGTGGGAATATATGGATGTTGAGACCCACATTAAAGTTCCTACAGGTTGTGCTGGCACACAGGAATTTCAGAGACATGCTTGCAGACTGTGAAAAGCTGTGACTGGTTTTGAGGCTTTTTCTGTCACACAGCTGGATGTGTGGATTACATAAAAATGCCCATTCTTCAAATTCAGCATAACCAGTTGTTGTTTTTTAATTTGTTTTCTTTTTGTATTGCAGAGGAGGCACATTTGAACTGTGAAAATAAGGAATTAAACAAAAAGGCAGCAAGGACATGGAGACTTTATTTGCAGACATTAAATCTGCAAACAGCAGTTTGTATGTGACTTGACTAGGGCAGTTTACCATGATGAAAAGTTGCAAGGCTTTTAAAATCTCTTACAATAACCTTGAAGGCCGGTGAGTGGAAGATAAGCCCCGATATCCATGGTATCAATTCTTTATTATAAAAGCTACTTTCAACTTAAGCTGTGAAATTAATGTAATGGTGTAGAAATAATATTTCCCTCTTATATCTGTTTTTTATTCCCGTATTGACATAAGTCCCCATGAGTTAGCGTGTAGGTAGGTTAGAAAATTCTACCAGACACTAAATAGAAAATTAACTTTTGAGGCAATACTGTCCGTAAACTACAGCAAGCATAGTAGAATATAGTGAAACCAGACTAGAAGGAAGAAAATAGAACTGACTCAGCTTCTCACTTCCAACTCTGCAACTGCTGAGTGTGAAGCCTGGGAGAAAGAATGTTCCCCTAAAAGGCCCAAGATGTCTCAACCATATTAGTTTGAGGTATGTGTCAAAACTTTTTTTAAGCCAGGACTGTTGCCCCATCATTACCCACTGGTGTGTTTTTTGAAAGGAAAGGGGCAGTATGTGGGGGTTAGTGTTGATACGCCACTGAGCTGGCACAGGAAGTAGAAACAGAATCCGTCTCAAACAATGCAGGGTTTCCACTACATGTAAATGGTGGTGACTGCCATAAAGCTGCCACACCTTCCATATTAACATAACATTTATATTTGTTCACATTTCAGGACCATAATAGGAGTGTGAAATTGTACTCGTGTACACTTCCCTGCTAATAACTTAATTTTAAAAAACAAACTAGTCTCAACTTCCTGTCTGGTTCTACTCCGGCTCGCTCGAGAGAGGCGGCAAAGAGGTGACAGAGTGGAGTAATTGTCACACTTTCTTCTTGTGGCTGCACGACCAAGACAAAAGTTTGTTTGAGCCCAGTAATTAATTCATCCTCTACGAGAAGCTTCGTCCGGGATGGGGAATTTAAAAGTCCTCCCCCACAGTTGAAAAAAATCCAGGAGGAAAGCCTGCAATGTGCGGTCATTGCACTACTTACTAACTGGTGAGATTGAATGAGGGGATTTATAATCAGCCCAGTTATTGTCACACCTCCTCTGATTAGACTATGCCATAATGATTAGTGAAAGGACATGAGGGCATGAGATAAAACTGTCTTGTTTTAAGAATCTTGTTGCACTTACAGTGTGTGGCTGAAAAAAACTCAGAATTATTGGCTACAACAAGAAGGAGGTTTTGGTGATCTATATACTGTAATACATATGGGCTGCTAAAAACAAATGTGTGAGGCTCAAATGAAGAATAATTGAGGCTGTTTTAACTGAGATTGAGCTAGGAGCAAATGAGGCCATTTCACTGCCGTTCCTTTTTCCCAGAAATAACACCTCTGAGATCTGCAGCTTTCATAATGTAACTGTTTTCATAACTTGATGTAACTTTTTGTTGTCAGACATTTCAGACTGAAATAAGGATTTGAGTTATTGCTTTGATTAGCAACAGTGTGAAGTCTGTCTCCTCCAGTAAGAATTTCTCTTTCAGATCGCTGCTGGGGAAAAAAAAAGGTGCTCCTATGAGACCATTCAGTCATTTACTGATATCACTGTTGTCAAATTTCTTACACCAAATATTTTTCTTCTTTATATAACTTTGTGAAGGTGAATAAAAGGAAAACTGTAATTAATTGTGATTTGTTGTTAGGAAATACATCACAAAGCTTTGTGTGAAAGGAGTAGTCTAGACCTTACTATGACTTGTACGGCGTCTATCTTTAGTTACATTTGACCTTAGAATGCCGATCATGATGTGATAGCTCCCCAACACTCATGTCTATCGACATCCAACGATCGAAGGTTGTGTACACATTTACTGAAAATAATATAAGTTGCAGACAATCATCTTGAAGTGCCACCCTGAGTTTGTTTTTTATAAGAAAAGCTTCTAATAGTAAATACTGACAATGGCTAAATTGAAACAAACTGGTCCTAAAAGCCAGTTTAAAAGCCATATTGCACTTTTAATGGTTTTAGTGGTGTAATTTACCTGATTTGGCTTTTTGTTTACACTATATTCTGGCTCAGAAGCTGCCTTAATGTCTGTAGTGACTCCCTTTAATAATTTCAGAATGACATAATTAAGTCCTGAAATTTGAACATCTACTGTATTTTTACATGTCGTTAGCCTCATAGCATAAATGCTTAAGTCATATTTTTAGGTTTTATAAGCAATGACTCACCGTCAATCAACAATATTAGGAGAGTGCAGTTAGCCATAAATCACAAATGTAGCCAAAATATGACTTTGTTAGCCTCGGAGCAAAAATGCCAATGTGAATATTGCTAGTGGATAAAACTAAAGAACTTTAGAAAATTTCTCTTTTATTTTTTAATATCCTGATTCTAAAACAGGTGGTATGCAGTGCAAATGAATTAATCAATTAATCAATTAAGACCCAAATGAATTTATAACAATAGAACATAAACAAGATCAATGTTAAAACTGCCAGTGGCACAATATCCCCACACTGCCATGCTGTCTCCTTGTGCTCCACTGTGGGAGTGGAGTTCCCGGGGTGAGATGAGGTACAGCAACAGCATCACGTCACACTTTCTTTGATGTCCAAAGACTTCAGTTTGTGTCTCATCCTGACTTTCAGTTTGAGTCTGTGTTTTTCTTTTGATTAAAAATTAAACATTTCCTCACCACTCTTCACTGAAGACCAGCCTTGTGGCATATTGCTATAGTCTTCCAATTTCTAAATAAAATATTATATAAAATATTATTATTTTTTTATAATTTTTTGTACATCTGTACTTTTGCAGAACTTTGTATCTTGTTTCGGTAGATTCTTGGTCTTTATTTAGCTGTTTCCTTGGTGGCACTCCACAATTTATGGTATTGCAGACTTTTTATTGGCAGAGTAAACTGAAGTAATACGTCTGATGGTGCTTGGTAGCACCAAATCATTACAGATGATGCTGCTAAATACAGATAACGGGTCCACACTGACATTTACATTAAATTTGGCACCCATATTGAAGGCTAATTTGACATCTGTCTTGCATCCCGTTTAGTCTCTGAGCTCTCTCCAGCTAGTAAAAGTCAGTCCGGTGTTGACTCTTACTCATTTTTTCTCTTACTTTTGCTCTCTTCCTCCAACAATGTTGCAGTTCTTTGCTGAATTAACCGTGGTATACATTCAGAATGACCAGTGTGTTGAAATTCAGTTGCTGGCGCGTACACATTGCCATAAAGCAAAATGAAGCAGTCACATGATGTCCCGGGATGGAAAGAAAGTTATGAAAAAGTGCAGTTTCCCAGCCTTGAAATCCTGCAGGGCAATGAGAGCTTTAGGAATGTACATAATGAATGCCAGTGTGCCATCAAAACATGTCAGAAACAGAGTTTTATGGTTGGAGACTTATGTAGTATTGATTTAAGCCATTTAGCAGACTTACATGTCAGGAACAACTTTCAAGATTCTGCTCAGTAAGAAGCCTTGGCATAATCATGAAGTGCTTTAAAGGACAGAGGGCATGTAGAACAACTAAAGATGTGTAAAGTGTGCATGTTAGGGATGTTAAGGGGGGTAGAGGTTTTAGAAGAGGTGAGGTGCATGGTGATGGCAGTTTCACATTATTTCTGAGAGAAGCACAAAGGTTGAGAAGCAGTTTAATCCTGTATGAATGAGTTTAAACAGCGGAGTTCAGGCCCTAAGTTCACTCTGCCGGAAGATTTATTGATTGGAATTTGTTTCTTGCAGCCATGGGTTGCTGGAACCAACCAAGCCCCCCCAACGTTCTTAACCTTCTGTATTTGTTTCTCACCAGGACCTGCACACCTGCTTGACAGTGGTTTAGAAGATAGATATTACTGTGGCCTGTAGTCAAGAGTTCAGATACATTCCCAATTTTTTCCTATGTCGTAGGGGGCAAGAGACATGCCCGAGTAAACTGAAAGTAAACCAAATTTACAAGGTGACAAGAATGAGTCAACTAAAAGTGTGCATCCAATTAGTTAACCACCCCAGCCAAACCTGCTAATAGAAATGTGAATTATAAAAGAAATGGTAAGTATTATAAAATAAAGTGTGTATTGAATTAACTGAAATAAAGAAAAAAGGTTACCTTAATGTGTGTGGCTGCCTAGGCTGCCATCACAATCATCCAGGCTATGTTTGTACTTTACACTACTTTGCATTCCTCAGTTCACACACACATTCATATTCATATAAATTCTGAAATATATGAATTTATATTTGTCAAATTAAATTAACACCACTTTTCAAAGCATGTGACAGATGGTATTAAAACATAAAATAATTAGCATTAAAAGTAAAAATTAAAACAAAATAAAAGCATGAAAAAGACCAACAAAAAGGTGATTTAAAAATGTAGCTCATTGGTTCATCAGTGAATTAACTAAACTCTTTCTAAGAGGTTTAGTTGAGCTTAGTTTAAAAGAAGAGGGGCAGAATTTTATGGAGAACCAAAACTGCCAAAAGTAAAAATAAATACAGAAATTTAAAAATGGCTCAATAAACAAATTGATGTGCCAATAACGTATACAAAGAATTAAAACACAAATTTATATTTCTTTTGTCATTGTCAACTGATTTAAATTAGCTTTGTGTTAATATTCCTTTTAATTGACTTTTCCATGTCATTTTCAGTTCAGTTTATTTGGTAATTTTTTTATTTTCTTTTTATTTCTGCATCATTTTCCTTTTACATTTACTTATCCCTAAAATTACTTGTCTTGGGCCAGATCCTTGCATCAAGCCTGTGCAGGTCACAGGCTTTTAGTGCAGGGGGAGCTTTGGAGCCAGTTTCTGCATGGCTGCCGGCCTCTGCTGAGCGAGGCTGTGGGAGGGAAATGAAGGTTTTAAGCTTGCAGAAATGGCTGAAATTCAACAGGAGGCTGTACAGGATATTCTCTTTCAGCTGAAAAATCACAGATGACTGTTTACTGTTCAGTGTGGATCAGTAACTGAGAGGCTGTTCACGCTGCAAAAGTGCACAACTAACAAGCTGAAGGTTCTGGTGAAGTTGACTGTGATGCTCAGAGAACGTTGCCTGGATTATTGAGATGAAAACTGTTTTTACATGTTCCATGAACATGAAATAAAATTCGAAGAACATTCCCCAAAACAGCTTTTCACTTGCTCCTTTCCTGTCCACTGCAGCTGCTGCTCCTGGAGAAAAACGCACTGCTCTCGGATTGTAGAGAAATATCTGAGCCTTCGTTTAATTCTATAATCATACAAGTTTCCTCTGTTTTTTTCCCTCTGTTTTCAACCTAAATTTACTCCAGAACTCAGAGACAGGCGTTCTGATAAGGACCAGAGGGCAGGAACACATTACACCACTTTTAAAATGCCTTGCCATGCATTTTATCATGTAAAGCACTTTTTGCTACTCGTGTATGAAAAGTGCTTCATAAATGAAAATTGACTGATTGAAGAACACCAGCAAAACATCACACATCTACAGCCTTTGAGATGAGGAGACCTAGAATAATGTTGGGAGACGTAATCATGGAAGAAAACGCTCTTATAGAAGATTACATTACCCAAAGAAGATAAAATTAATGATGCAATATCCAGAGAAACCCATATGGATCCAGTGAGCTGCATAAAGAAGAGGTGCTTAACTTCTGAAGCTATGATGGCTGAGTAAAGTCAGTTAGTGAAGCGCTGGTTTTCTGCAGCACTAACATGACATTATGTGGTTTAATGGTGACAAATAACTCAGTAATTTCTAAATAAAATCATGATGCCATATAAACTTGATTTTACAACTGTGTTATTAAACCAAAAACCATAAATGCAACCCTGTTAAAAATAAAGCGCACAAATGCTGAAAGTAAACAATTTTTTTAAGATAAAGGATCACAATAAAAGAAAAGTTGTTTTGTAAGAAAAAAAATAATCTGATAGCTCTAAATTCAAAAGTTCAAATTCATAGTATTTTGCACTTGAACATAACTTTGCTTCCCTAAATGCTTTTTATTCAACATAAACTGCAGTTAAACTCCAACTGAACTCTGAGCCCTCCATCCTCATAAACCCACACATTTGTATGCATCTTGCTGTCTCCTGTATTCTGAGCACACAGGCTAAATGAAATGATGCCAGGATTCTGTCACAGTGATTTGTCTCGTGTGTTTGCACATTTCTGCTACTATCCATTGGTGTTATGCAGTAGAATGTTTGTCAGTTGATCACTTTCGCTTGTGTTCGACCACAATATTGCATGGGGTACAAAATAATTCACCACCACTTTCATGTAGAACATGGGGAAAATGTAGAGCACTGTCCTTAGCTGTGATTTTGGTTGGCAAATGCGACATATTTCCCTCGCACACAAGTTAGCATGTTTGCTATCAGAAACAGGAAGTGAATGTGACGGGTCACATGATGAGAAGAAGTTTTGAGATTGGTCAAAGTTGTATTAAAGTTGTGGTGATTGGATAAAAATGCAGGGCATGCAGAATTTGCAGCGATTAACTGAATTGCATTTTGCATTAATAGTTGCGACTGCAGCATTGTGACTTCCTGAAGGGACTGATATATAGCTATATATATATATATGTGTGTGTGTGTGTGTGTATTAGGGCTGCATGATAAAGCCTTAAAAAAAATCACAATCTCAATTCACACATACACGTGATCTCATTTCTACACACAGTGATTCTAAAGCATTTAATATCACAAGCTGCATCACAAACAGATGTTCCTAATTTCCCCCCGGATTTTTTCAAGCATCCCCAAATGCAGCACTGCTGTTGCTTCCTCCCTCAAACAATGGTAAAGCGCCATTATAACATGTGATTCAGAGGAGGAAGCCTGCCTACAGTTGAGTGTTTGAAAGAGTGAGCGAGAGTTAAAGCAGAGGGAAGTCTGCAGTAAGCAGGTTTAAATGCATGGCCGCGAAAACCCAAGTGGTAGTGGCGAGTCACCCCCTCACCTGAACCAAACACATACCTAAAAAATTATCACAGTATTTTGGATTTAGGCCATATGATGACAAACGGTGTGAGATGCACTGTAAAGTGTGTTTAGCCCTGGTTGAAGCACTGCAAGGCAACACCAAAAATCTCTAGAATCACACTGAATGTCATCACAAAGAACAGCATTCATGAAGCTGTACAAAGTAAGAAACAAAGACAAATGTCAATAACCGGTCTGAACTGTACAATGCATGTATGTATATAAATGGGTGTGTGTGTGTGTGTATATATATATATATATATATATATATATATATATAATTAGTGCTGGGCAACAATTAAAATTTTTAATCGCATGACATGCTGTGATTAATCGCATTGTTATATATGTAAAATGTCTCTTTCCTTTAAAAGAAAATGCAGTAAATTTTGGTTTACTAACACGACATCAGGGGTCTCTAACCTGCAACTCTGGAGCTGCAAGTGTCTCTCTGGACCTTCCACAATGCCTGTAAATATGTGGCTAAAATATTTTTTAAATCTGTCTTTCCTGTCATTAAGTTGGAAACCAGGGACTTTTTTTTTTTTTTTACATAATTTTCCACAAATATCTACATCCCTTAGAAGAAAGTCTGTCTATCCTCTTTTCATAAAGGTTTCATGTTTTTGTTTATTTTAAAACCTAAAAATGGAAATAAAAATGTGGTTCTTTAAAAATAACAAATATTCTATGGTGGCTCTTCATTAAAAATATATATTTAGTTGCCTTTTTGAAAAGTCTTCTAACATTTGCGTCTCTAAAGGAGTTTTATTTAGCCGGCTGAGGGAAAAATGGCTCTTTGGATTGTAAAGGCTGCAGACCCCTGCACTTAACACATAAACAGATTTAGCAGCAGTTTTCTCTTTAAACAGCAACAGTTAAAATATTTCTTCATATATATTTATAAAATCAAATATTTATGAGAAAGAAGGATGACATGTTCAGGATTTACTAACTAAAAGGTAAAAAGTCAGCAGGATGAATTTAAAGCTGTGAAGCTGCTTCCTTCTAAACACAGAAGGAACAATATGTGATGAATGATGAAGCATCAGGTGAACAGACAGAAAGCAGGATTAGAATCTCACAGCTTCTAGATGGTGAGGAGAGAGAAATATTCACAATATGCACAATAACTTCCATCCATGCACCTTTAAATGGTAAATGGTCTGTCTGTACTTATATAGCTTTTTATCCAAAGCACTTTACATGTACGTCGCATTTACCCATACATTCACACACTGATGGCGGAAGCTGCCATGCAAAGCGTTCAACCACAACCCATCAGGAGCAATTTGGGGTTTGGTGTCTTGCTTGAGGGACAGCTCGACATGAGCTCACCGGGCCGGGATCGAACCAGCAACCCTTGGGCTGCAGGACGACCACTCTATCCACTGAGCCATGCCGCCCCTTTAGTACTTCATTATCCAGATTCCTGTCCTATAAATTCTCTAACCTTTCATTCTTAGCCTGACTCCACCTGCAGCCTCCGCTACCGGGAGTTAAGGGGTTAACATCTTGTTTCTGGATGTAGCGTCAGATGTGCAACAAAACATGTGTGGTATCCACAGAAAGTGCAAATCACAATTAATTGCCAGAATCTCAGCTACCAGCTCAGCAAAATCATTTCTATGATCACCAAACACAGTGAGGACAACAAAAAATTAAAAGACCAGGTACACAAAGTCTGAAAAATATGTAAACATAGCAAAAATTTCTGCAGTCAGCACAGTGGGAGGCTGAGCAGGTGGTGGAGATAGAAGAGAGTTAAACACCATGAACAGTTGTCGTGTGTTGGAAGCATTGCGGATCTTGTTCTGATAAAAGACTATCTTGCAGCCTTTAGGCTGGATGTGAAAATTTTAAGTTTTTGCTGGTACTCAGACAAGTCAGTGTGCTCTTTTGATTTGCACCATTTTCTTTCAGCAGCCCTGAGTTTGGCTCTGTGCTCCCTTAGAACCTCTGTAAGCCATCGACTGGGAGAATTTTGTCTAGCTGGTTTTGACACCAGGGGACAATGTTTGTCCAGAGAGGAGGCGAGAGAGGAGCAGAGTGTAGCCTCATTAACAGACAGTAAGGAGAAGTCTTAGTGGGAAGGGAGGGTGGAGTAAACCTCATCAGACAGCTGTGTAGGTCTGAGGGTAGTTTCTGTGGTAGGACACCATTTTTGGAGCTGCTTGAGTGACATGAGGAAGGAAGACAGAGAATTTAACCAGGAAGTGGTCTGAGAGATGCAGTGGGGTGACAGACAGGTTTGCTGCAGAGCAGTTTCTGGTCACCGCCAAGTCAAGAGTGTTGCCAGCTTTGTGTGTTGGAGGAGTCTGTACCAGTTTGAGATTGAAAGAG